>NC_071260.1:20761149-20983649 GCF_023375685.1 Ictalurus furcatus | reverse complement strand
AGTCACATTTGCTAAAGCTGGCAGTTGCTGTTATCCCATGCTCACCGGTAAACGCTGTCGTGTGTTTGTCCGGTAACTCTGATTTGTGGTTTGCATCTTGGACGTGGTATTTACAGGAGCCTCCTTTGCTATGGCCAGTCACAGCCACTGAGTTAGTAATAAACGGTTGAGAATAGCCACTAAAGGCGAGGCTCTGTGGCGGATTTGTGCACGAACTTGGGGAAGTCCACGGGAGTGAACACACCTCTCTCCTGCTGTAGAGCTGCGCGAGTCCGGACGGATGGGCGCCATTGGGCCAGTTGGAGAAAGTCAACGAATCCGCAGTTGGATAATTCAACATAGGACTAACATAGCCAGAACTAAGAAAATTGTGCTCACACATTTCTGAGGAGCTCACCCACGCAATTCTTACAAGCGATTTTATTTTACCCCTAAAAGAATAAAAGTCAGTAATTGTTGATTTGTTAATGCACAGTCACGTGATATGCAAACAAACGGCGTCCGGCCCCGCCCTTGCCCCAGCTCACTACACAACGTAATACACAAGCTATGTCTTTTTTTGGAAAAGCCATTAAATAGGCAATTGACCGTCGTTTCTTGTCTATGTAAATGATGTTTAACAAAACTAAATTGTGACTTTCATAAGAAATGTTCTCTCTTTTTTTTTTAAATTACAACGCATTATATGGCAATAACATTAAGAGCAATATAGCCTGCGACTGTAAATTGCTTACGATAATATAATATAATGTAGAAGTTAAGTCTTTTAGTATTCTTTTATTAATTTTTTTCTACCATTAGCTTACTGATTACTAACGACACCCACCCACCCTCAACTTCGCCCGATTTACTTTAAAACAAGTCCTGATTTATTTTAATAAACAAAAATTGCAATAAGAATGAGAATGTTAGAATTATCTTAGTACATACGTATTCTGTATGATTTTGTAACATGTTATTGCATTATAATTATGTCTCTTGATTTCACTTTTTATTATTCAGGTTAGCAAGGTTAAACTAGCTAGAAGCTAAATAAAATAACAATAAACAAATAAAAAAAACGACGTGTTTCTATAACCTCTTCTCATTCTTCTTTTTATTCTTCTTCTCGCTATTATTATTATTATTATTATTATTATTATTATTAATTAATTAATTAATTTATTTATTTTTAATTCATTTAAACATTGCGTTTCCTGTACTATTATTATTTACCTCCCTAGAATGCCCTTAAACGACGTTTAAGACCTTTATCTTAAGCAGCTTTTCCTATAGTTTTATCATGCAATTTTTGCAGAGTCTTGTGTCTACAGGCATTTTAGCATATTTATGTTTATGTATGTATCCATTCATATTTATGTATGTATCCACATACTTATGCGACGAGTGTTTTTTTTATTAGCCTATTCGATGTGTTTTGAAAACAAAAGTAACCTAAAGAAATAAGAAGGCTACAGGCCTATAAGAAAGGCATCTTTGATCTTCATCTTTCAAGCTTTCATTGCGCCTTCGGTCCTATTTTCTCTTTTTCCATTAGTCAAATTCATCGGTATAATTTTCTATAAAAATGATCAGTAAATATAATATACAATTTTTTAAACACAACTTTCCTCTCAAAATACTATTACACATAATCACACGGTATGTTACCGAGGACGATTTATTTGTGAAAATGACTAATTATGGCGTATTGAGTCTAAGATCGAATTAGAAGGAATTTTCACTGACAGAATTATTTACAAATAATAATACAATAATGGTCTTACTAAGGCAACTGAATTTCCCGACATGTTGCGTATGGTGAAATATCTGGTATAATAATGCCACATCTGATGTCATAGACTACTAATTTACATTTTAAGTATGTAAAAAAAAACAGGGAAATGCATTTAGGCCAATGTGATGACAAAATCTTAATCAACAAATAACAAATATTTCAAGTATTTTTTTTTTTTTTTTTTTTTTAGCAAATTCACATTTATATGTAAATATGAATGGCCGAGCAAGATTTTTACTTGGACACTGTACAACCACTAGACGTTAAATTCAGTATCTAATATGCCTAATATTAAGGGTGAGAACGAAATATTTCAATAGATTTTTGCCTTACCTCGGGTGGCTTTTTCCAAACGTTACAAATTATTGCCTAGCAAGAGCAGACTGAATGAATCGTAAACGCGCCGGAAAGAGAAGAGACGGTTCAGCCTCCCAGCCTTTACGAGTCTAGCAATAACATTACTTTTTTTTTTTTTTTTAAATAACACTCCTTTCGTTTGCTCGACAGTTCGAGGAATGGCGCAAGTTATCCTATCTATTTAATGGAAAACGAGTCAGATTCACTGACAATACAAAAACTCAGTTCAAGGTCAAAGTCCAGACATACATTTAGCAAAAACAAGTCCAAGTGCATTTAACTGCAAGGATGTTTTGTAGCGACAGCCCGACTTACGTTTTAAATGGAATAATATAGTCCCTGTTGGACACAAGGGGATACAAATTTGTTGGTTTTGTTGACAATCGTGATGTTAATTGACAAAGATAAAGGAAACCAATGTGAGGCCATAGTTTAGAGCCACCGTTGTTGGGTGTTTTCGCATGCACTTACGGGAATTCAGTCTTCATTCGGCCATTCTGGTTTGTAAATGGGAAGTGTCTCTCATTTCCTGAATACAACACCCCGTTATTAAATTAATCTTTGAATGGCATTTTCGTTGAACCACTGCTGAGCTGTAATTACACTATATAGCCGGTAGATGGAAACAAACTTCCACAAATTGATGCGGTTTTCGGTAGTTATGGCACTCAGACTTATCAGTCAAGGTCGCCACTGATAACGTGTCTCAAGGTCAACGGTAAAGACGATACTCGCTATTTGAGTGTAAATTTCAGAAAATTATCCGAAAACGCTATTTTATAGACAGTCGTAAAGGTACTGAGAATTTTAAAATACTGTATATAACAGTTTAAGAGGAAAAAGAGCTTGTTGCAAAGATTCTGCTGCTTTTCAGGATTTCAGAAATTTTGTGAAATTTCAGAGTTTGTAAATGACCATTTTTAATCACTTATGCACGTTTTTTTTAAAAAAAAAAACATGATAATCTAAACACGAGGTTTCCCCCAGTGTATAGCTATAGCAATCAATTACAACATGCTACTTGACATTATTTATATTGCGAAAAACTCAACCAGACTCCTGGTATCTCAACGTTTTCCCTACTCCAAACACACTTGATCCACCTTATGATATCTTCGACAAGCCCTCCGTAAGTTGGATCTGGTGTGTTTGGAACAGGGAAAACGTATGTTGTTAAATTATGTTGTACAACGAGCCTTCAAGACGGACTGTACCATGTAGACCAATGCCAAATTTGGTCTAAGCAAAAATAACAGATAACAAAAATGTTTACACTGTGAATTTCCAAATCACTACAAATATGTCATTCATCAACTTGCTTCATGTTTTTACAAAATAAAGACAAATCACAAACGTTTCATTTGTATACGTAGTTGAATCTAGGGTGTGTATTACATGCTGTTGCAATATCAAACATTATTTCTTTAATAAATAACTTTCTGTTTCCTTATAACATTCCTCATTGGTTCAAGATCTTCAAGTGCACGCGTTGTTGTTTATATCTGAACAGAATCACAATCATTCACAGATGATGTAATGACACTTTATTGAGAAAACATTGAAGCAAATCATTGATAACATCTGTATAAACAAAACCGAAGTTTATAAACCGGAATTGCCTTACCATAGAATAAACTTATATCGTAGGATTAATATATAGCGTATATAATGTCTTTTCAGTAGCCTTAACCCTTAAAATTATGTGTCTAAAATAATAGTGGTTCTTGCAGAACAACACTAATTATTCAATAATATATTTAAAGCCGTTAAAATTGATATATCGATCAAACTTACTGCACATTTTGACACATTTCTACAAATAAGGAGCTTCAGAACATTAACGACATTGAATTGAGTATAAAATTAGTTTAGGTGGTAATTTCTTAAAAAGATTCAAAGTCTTTAGATATTTTTGAAATAATTTTCTTGTCTTTGACACGGCGATTCTGAAACCATATAGTGACTTGTCTCTCTGACAGGTTAGTCGAGGAGGCTATCCGTCGTCGCCTCTCTTTGGTAATAAACTTTGTAATGGTGTATTCATGCTCGAGTTCCTTCAGCTGCAGTTTCGTATAGGGAACCCGTTTCTTCCTCCCGCGCCGAAGAAAAGGGCCGGTATCAGGCGCTGCGTCTTCTGCAAATATATACTAAAAGAATATAGTAGCCTACTACTAATAACATAACATTAATAAAATATAATTTTGCATAATGCTGACAGTATATGTTTATATACATGCGTGTGTGAGTGTGTGTGTGTGTGTGTGTGTGTGTGTGTACATACATACATACATACATACATACATACATACATAGGTGTATATACATATATGTTTATATACATATGTACAATTTACATATCTATAATTCCAGTGTGTAACTGCAATCTACTTCTATACTGGAAAATGGAAATCCTCTTAAAAATGTAAATATTTAATCAGCTGAACAAGTAAACTGCTTATACATATAGTCTAATGCAGTTTGTTGCTTCTTACAAGTATGGCAATGAAACTAGCCTATCATCAAATTTATTCATTGCATTCACTGCATTTTCAAACATGCAGAGATCATTACTGGGCGTGCTAGATCGTTGTAGGCATAAAGGGACATGAAATGTGGCCTACAGTATACATCTTACCTGCTAGTGACGATTTCCAGATATGCGGGCTGGCCGTTTGCTCTTTCGGACAATAAATTTGGTTGTTCCAACTGCTCGACCAGTTCCAGGGCTCGTAGTCCTCCATTACGAAAGGACTTTCATGTTTGTGATCTCTGGTCCTGGCGCGCTGAACTACAGGGACATCAATATATCCAGGGATCCTATAGGGTCCTGCATAGCCCTGATACACACCAACGTCCCGAATCCGGGTCGGACCTTCACTGCAGTGTATTGCGGCTCTACTGAAATCCATCACATCTTGTTTATCAGCCAAGTGTCCATATACTTTCCCATTAACACTGTGGTGGTTCATGACTCGTTGCTGAAACACAGCGCTTGGAGGAGCTTTGCAACTGTAGAAACTGTTGGCGAAGTGACACCCAAAAGCAACCTGCGAGTTGGTACAAGACGCTGCGTTGGGAAAAGATACGTAAGACGATAGAGGCTCGGGGCTCAGAGAGTTCGGTGTATCCGACAGGAAATAAGACGAAGAGCGACTCGAGTGCCCTCCAAACGCAGATGTGTAAAAACTTCTACTGGCTTTCTCCCCGCCTAGCTCCTGCTGCTCCATATTTATATGACAACCAGCACAATTAATCTGACAGTAATTAAAACCATCCTCCTGTGTTAATCCAGTCCGGTCAAGTAAAGTAGGGCAAAACATTAAAAAAATCAATTGACAGCAAGGCTTTTTATATTTTCCGAACTAATTACAGGACTCTGACAACCTGAAACATGATTGGTTAGTACTATCCACGTGACATGCAAATAACTATGTTGACCAAGGATTGTTAAGAGATTCAGTCGTTCAGAAAACCAAAGAGACCGCGTTCAGGTTTGAGCATTTGGTACTGACTTAATATATTTGTACATACAAGTGAACGTGAAATTCAGTCAACCAATGCCTCATCCATGGTGACAATTCTTTGTCTATGAAAAAAAAAAAAACCCTACATACATTTATGCCTTTAAATTAACTTTGATCTAAACTTTGATAAATATAATGCCTAACGAATTCTATAAGGTCAGAAGCATAGATAAGACACGAGGTGGTTCTTAAGACTCTTTGATGCTGCATAAAAGTAGAACGTACTGCAAACTAAAAATCAACCAGTTGAAACAATGTAAGTCGCTGAATTGTTAAGCTTGTTAAAATAGTATACACCTAAACAACGTTTATATGTCTACAGGCCTTTTTTTTAATTATTTTTTTTTTTTTACACGTGTACAGGTTTTACACAGCCCTCTCTATAACCTAGGTTTGCGAATATAATTAAATAAGTAGGCCTCCGCTTTAGCGGATCAACACCTTTTTAACAATGAGTTGATGTATATTTAGGAACGGTCATGTTATGGTATATCTTACGGTTTGGCTATTTGCCCATTAACCATTGTGTTTGTTTGTGTGTCCGTCTTTTTTTTTATGTTTTTTTTTTTGTAATTGGAGTGGCAGGGCATCTTCTATGTGGTATATAGATGTCAACTGAATTCGTACATCTCCGAAGAAGAAAAGGGTCTGTGAGAAATTGTAGGAACAGACAATATAGTCATACTGCATTGGCAATGCAAACATGGATAATGGGAGATATCTTAGACATACTTGACTGAACTATGTTTATATAGTTGTACATACACACACACACACACACATACACACACACTTTTATATATATATATATATATATATATATATATATATATATATATATATATATATATATATATATATATATATATATATATATGGTAAATGGGGCACTTATATAGCGCTTTTACCCATTCACACGTACACACACACACACACACACACACCAATGGTATCAGAGCTGCCATGCAAGGTGCTAACTTGCCATTGAGAACAACTTTGGGGTTCAGTGTCTTGCCCAAGGACACTTCAGCATGTGGAGTCATGTGGGCCCGGAATCGAACCGCCAACCCTACGATTAGTGGACAACCCGCTATACCACCTGAGCCACAGCCGCCCAAAGATATTCTAAGAAAATATTATTTCGTTTATGTAATAAGGTTAAATGTAATTAACGTGCTGGTACAATAGCACACACTGCATTTTGGTAGTATATATATATGGTCGGTATAGTAGGCTACTAATAAGTGCGTTAATTTGGCTCTCCATATCAGGAATAGTATCCTCTATATACAAGCTTATGGTACACGTCTTTGAAGGTTAGTCCTCAAACCGTCGTCGAGCGTAGAGTCCAACAGACAGTAGTTTAATTTTGTCACTAGATGGCGATATGAGCCCACATTAAGGGCATTCATTGATCAATTCATCAAGTTTCACAAAGCTATGGATGTCCCATTCCAGATAGTAGGGATCAGCCCGCTCGAATTCAAGATCGGACAACTTATGTAAAGTTCAAGATTTTTTGAAAAAATTATGAAACCTCGCCTGTAGTATTTACAATCATAATATACATTTAATCAATGCCATGAATGGCGCAGAACGTCCGGATACAGAAGCTCAACTGACCTTCGCTAGTTTCTCTACTGTCGCTAAAATTTTTATTAAATACTACCATTACGTTCTTAAACACTCAAAGGCGTCGCGGCTTGCTTGCGATCTTACATGCAATCCCCCCCCCCCTTTTGATATAGATACGGTAAATTTAAAATGACTTGTATATACTTTTAAAATATACTTTAAGATTAAATTATTATGGCTCAATTTGGTGAAGCATTATTAAATGAATATAAAATTTAAATTATTAGGCTTGGACGGAGGCACACTGATTTCCATTTAAATTAATTTTGCCAAAAGATTCGAATTTCATTTATGCAGTTATATCTTTCTACAGGAAACTTTGCTGCGTTTTACTGTAGCCGGTTTTACAGAATTCCCTTAGCCTGTAAGGTATTTCAGGCCATCAAAATAAATACTGGCTTTTAAAAATTTTTTTTGGTACACACTTTCGTTGTTTTCCACGGTCAATCTAATATTCAGCCACGATGTAAAATACAACATAGACCCCATTGATAAAGATATTTGTGTTAATGTAGGGGCAGCTCTGTTGAGCCCCCTTCCATAAACGGTGCTTAATCTACCCTTTGGGGGCGAAAGGTGGCGGTAGGGAACAGTTTCGAGAACATAGACTTTTTTTCTGGTTGGCTAGAGAATGTGTAGCATACAATGCGTGACCTTAGCTGTAATAACTAAACTATAATGTGGTATATTATGTCTTTTGTTTAGGCTAAAAATTTAATGTACGCTGAATAGGCTACATCATATCTTTGCAAAAAGTTGTCGTAAAAAATTAAATAAACACGCAAAAAAAAAAAAAAAAAATCCTGCCATAGTGTCACATGCGGCTTTTCTTCTCTGAAAGCCGAAGTAGATCGCATTTTCAGTGATTATGAGGGCTTTTAAAATTAGCCGTAAACGCACAGTTCTGACTATCAAGGGTTCACTTAGCTAATTGTAATCTACATTTTACACCGGTCAGGAATTTAGTTATTTGAACTCGAGATTGAGTTTAAGCTTTTCCAAGCCCTCTACATGGAATGTGTTTGACGGCACCCGTCTCAACCATAAGCCTAAAACAACCTGAGCAGCGCTAATATTTCCTGACAGGTGAACGAAACTAAATCAGAGGCTTGTTAAAGGCCTGTTGTTTGGACTCTAGCTTGTACACAACACTGTGGTTTGTAGTTAGCTACCACTGCACTGACATACAAGTGCAATAAAACCAGGAGAGCACGACTCACTTTAATAAGCAATACAATTTAATTCGTTGAGAAATGTGTTCATAGAAAAATACTAATGCAAAAATAAAAATAAAATAGAAAAGATATCCACATTTGCTTCAGAATATCCCTTATTTATATAAGTATTATACATATAGCATATTAATTCACTAGTTTAGGCTACAAATGTCAGTACACCTACAAGAGTGTCTAGTTATTATCCGCCACCTGAGCCAGGAGTCGCTTAGATATTGCTATAGCATGTGTGTTATTTAACGACCAAGCCTTTTATCAAGACATTGACGTGATTTCTAATGCTGCTCTTTGTAAGAGGACACTACTCCTGATATGGAGAGCCAAATTAACGCACTTATTAGTAGCCTACTATACCGACCATATATATACTACCAAAATGCAGTGTGTGCCATTGTACCAGCACGTTAATTTAATTTAACCTTATTACCTAAATGAAATATTATTTTCTTAGAATATCTTGGGGCGTCTGTGGCTTAGATGGTAGAGCGGGTTGTCCACTAACCGTAGAGTTGGCGGTTCGTTTCCGGGCCCACATGCCGAAGTGACCTTGGGCAAGATACTGAACCCCAAGTTGCTCTCAATGGCACGCTAGCACCTTGCATGGCAGCTCTACTACCACTGGTGTGTGTGAATTGGTGAATTAGACACAGTGTAAAGCGCTTTGGATAAAAACGCTATATAAGTGCGCCATTTTTAGAAAAAAAAGAAGGAGTATATAGATTTAAAGGGCACACCAAAGCTAAAGATACTGGGGGAATGTTTGCTCTTTGTATCTGAATTTACAGTAGTTTGTGAGCGTTTATTTTATTTTTAATAGATGTTGAATATTTGATCACTTTAATATCATATTGGTGATTGCAAGTTTAACAAATTGCTCTAGAAGGCTAGCTAACGCCTGCTGCGCTTTAGAGAAGCTGTTGGGGGCGCCAAAGAACGGGACAGCGCTTCTGTGGTCACAACATCTTCAACCAAACTGAAAGCACGTCATTCTATCACTTAACCTCACCTTCACAAGCCATCTACTCACTCCACTCACTCCAGTGCACACTTGATCCGGAGCTCATCTCTAAACACCATATACGCATTAGATATTAATTCGCACATGGTTAATTTTCTTTTTTTTTTGTTTTTGAAACGAAATACAGTAGATAAAAATAAACCAGCAGAACGAATTTCAAAGATTATTACAGCATTCATTTTATAACCCACAGGTGTAAACGGACTGTCATTTGTTACCAAATATAAGCTTTATTCCCTATTCCAACAAAGCATAATTATGACACTCTGTTACGAATAGATAGACTACCTGTGATTTTTATGGGAAAAGAGTGTGTATATTGAAAGCAAAAACCCCACGTTTTTTTAAAAATAAAAACCAAAAAGAAAAAGTACTCCGTTGCTCCCCTTTAATTTCACATTTTATATAAAGATCTGAGTTTCTATAAAGAGCTCCATGCAGTTAATGGGCGTACTGAAGAAATAATGCAGACTATACTGATTAACGAATTTTAATATGTAATAAAATATGAAGAAAATAAATTTATTTAATAT
This sequence comes from Ictalurus furcatus, assembly GCF_023375685.1. NCBI lineage: Eukaryota > Metazoa > Chordata > Actinopteri > Siluriformes > Ictaluridae > Ictalurus > Ictalurus furcatus. The sequence continues at coordinate 20,973,570 of NC_071260.1, read as the reverse complement.
TATAAATAAATTGGATTCTTAACAATGTAACATATATAACATTATTTTGGACATTATAACAGATCTGGTGGCTTTATGGCTTCTTTAACGACAAATTTATGTAAATTAAAATGCCATTTCTTCTACAACAAATGTATAATTCTATACTCTTACACAAGATAATAAATATCGTGATTTTCAGAGTAGATTGATTATTTGACAGAAGCATGAACACGATTTTTTTTAAAGGAACACCCGTTCTAAAACTGCTCACGCCGATACCCTTGTGTAAAAATCTTCAACACCTTTCAGTCCAAAACATCTGAGTGAAATAATCTACTCAGAAAAAAGGAATCAGAAGGGAGGCAGAGAGGGGGAGCGAGAGTCTAAGCAGAAGGGAGGAACAATAGAGAATCAAAGTATAATGATATTCCTAAATGAAGAGGGAAATGTTGCCGCACTCATTTTATTAATCAGACTGTCAATTTCACCCCAGAGGCCAAACCCAGGAGCCATCTAAAGCAGACGCAGATCAGCGACGGGACAGCAGCTCCTCTCCTCACTTCTCCCCTCTCCCTCCACTTGGATATGAGGCTTTGAGCAAGCTCAGCCCGACTACATCATTTCTCTGACAGTCCCGCTCCTATTTATTTGCTTATAAACCTGTTACAATAAATGATCATTCCAGCAGCGTCACGCGCACCTTTAACGACGATACCGCGAACCACTTTTTTTGATGAATGACATTTCGGACCGGAGAGGATGCACGGGTCATTTTGAGCAGTCATTCGTTGCCCGCACTGGCATTCGTCTGGTTTTTTTTCTTTCTTTCGTCTTACCCATAAAGGTGTTATATTATTTAGTGCCAGTAGCAGAGCTGACGGCGGATTAGCTACGCCAGAAAATTCATCGGAGTACCAGCGGCGCCGGGACTTGGGCTTTTTTTCTGCGCTACTTCATGATGGAGAGGATAAGAAAAGAGATGATTCTGATGGAAAGGGGGCTTCACAGTCCTGTGTCAGGCAAGAGGCTCTCGAACCTGTCCGAGTCGAACGGAAACGCGGTACTCGAGGCCCTCGAAAATTCTCAGCACGCGGGGCGACTGAGCCCGAGAATCACTTCCGCTTCGCTACACGCTAGCCTGGGCGACGTACCCAGCAAAGGCAAATTCGAAATAGACAGCTTATTCGGAAACCACCACGCTAGTGACAACAGTTCATCTGCGGAAATCTCGTCCTCGGAAAACAGGAAGAAATCAAATCTGTATCCTGAAGTTTCTACCGACTCCGAAATGAATAGCGATGTGGAAGTGGGCTGCCCATCTCATCGCTCCCCAAACAGTGTCAGCCAACACAAGGAAAACAATAATAAAGGTAATGCACAAAGGCCCTTTATTTCGTTTAAGTCGTGAATGCTGAGGTTTTACCATTTCAACATTATACTAATGATATTTTGTGTCCTTAATAGTACAGAAAGTGTATTGGCCTAAAAGCAGTACAGAACTAGAGCGGTGGAAATTTATTTACTTAAGTGAGATACAATTATTATTATTATTATTATTATTATTATTATTATTATTATTATTATTTGTTGTTGTTGTTGTTGTTGTTGTCTGGTATTTAATGCTAATATGAACCTGTTACTAATATAGAACGTACAAAATGTTTTTTCTTTGGTGTATATGAAATATATGTGTAAATATATTTGACACATTTATAAAAAAACAATAAATAAATAAATTTGCCTTATATATTTATTGATTTGTTTTTCATAAACAGAAACAATGCATTACTTATTTTTAGAGTCAGAGATAAATAGCTAGGAGAAAATTCACACTGTAAGGGCTATAGTATATAGCAAAATTACATATGAAGTGTATCGCAAAATTATCATATGTAATTTAATCACAACATATTTAGAATTATGACATTAATGTAGCGAAATGACTGTGTTAACATTTGTCCAGGTCTTGTCTATAATCCTTTCTCGTGTTCTTTAGGTTTCTCAGACAGTAATTCGGGGACTTCGAGCTCAGGTTCTTCGTCTGTCTCCAATCATAACGGAAACTCCATCGGCAGCTCGACCAACTCAAACACGGACCAGGTGAGGCGATACCGGACTGCTTTTACGAGGGAACAAATTGGGAGACTGGAAAAGGAATTTTACAGGGAAAACTACGTTTCAAGACCCAGGAGATGTGAACTAGCTGCAGCGTTAAACCTACCTGAAACAACTATAAAGGTAATATTTAGTTTCACTATTGCTGGTTCAAATAACAACGTAATGCGTTTTTAAATGAATATACAATTTTTAAAATAAATGTTTTAATATATAGTTTAAATATGGATGTTTTTCATAATTTAGGAAAAGCGTGCTATTAAAAACGTCCCACTCAAAGGGTACACATTGTTTTCTTCATTCAAATAGAATTATTTAAAAAATAGTTTTAAACGTATATAAGCACTTGGTCAACGTACAATTTTCAAATCTGAAATTGAAATACACGAAAAACAGATATAATCGGTCATTTTCGGAGAATGTTGAGAACCAAACATAAGGTGTGCGAAGCAGTTAAAATGTAAGAATTTTTTTTTTTTTAATTCCGCGTATTGCGTGGATGAATACTGATTAGTTTACACTACTTTGGCTTAAGTCTTTTTATGCGTATTTGATGTTACCTTTTTTCTTTGTACAGCAATTTCTAATTAGTCATTTTGTAAACCCATTAAAGCTATATTACCTATGCTCTAACCCCACATTTCACAAATAAATTTAGCAAGCTATAATTTAAACGTTTAATTAGATCTCTCTCTCTCTCTCTCTCTCTCTCTCTTTGCATATTTTGCTTTTAGTTTCCAAGCAAATTTAGGAGCAAACTGGGAAAATATACGCGAAGGAAATCGGATTTTAAGCATTGGGGTCAGTCTAAATACGCAGTCTTACAGTGTTTGTGTGCGCGTGTGTGTGTAGGTGTGGTTCCAGAATCGGCGAATGAAGGACAAGAGGCAGCGCCTGGCCATGTCCTGGCCACATCCAGCCGATCCCAGTTTCTACACTTACATGATGACGCACGCAGCCGCCACCGGAAGTCTGCCGTACCCATTCCATTCTCACATGCCCCTGCACTACTACCCGCACGTGGGCGTCACGGCCGCAGCCGCGGCGGCTGCGGCCTCGGGGGCCGCATCATCACCATTCGCCACCTCCATCCGGCCCCTTGACACCTTTCGAGCGCTCTCCCATCCGTATTCGCGTCCGGAGTTGCTCTGCAGCTTTCGGCATCCCGGACTGTACCAGTCGCCGGCGGGCCTCAACAGTTCGGCTGCAGCAGCAGCTGCGGCGGCGGCGGCGGCGGTGAGCGCACCGTCGGCTAGTGCGTGCTCGTGCCTCAGCTGCCACAGCGGCGGCGCGCTCAGTTCTCGCAGCGCGGGCTCGGACTTCACATGCACGGCGAGTGCGCCCAGGTCCGAAAGCGGATTTCTACCCTATTCGGCTGCCGTATTGAGTAAAACCGCCGTGCCCTCGCCAGACCAGAGAGAGGAAAGTGCCCTCAATAGATAACTTGACACTTGAACATGTAACGAAAGCTACTTTTGATTTTAATCAACATCGTGTTGTTAGCGCATTCAAAGTACTAAGGACATTTTTCCAAGCCATTCCAAGCACCACCCATTATCCAAGATTATAAAATATAAACAATTATTAAAATAATAACATCCGGAACTAGCGCCACATGTAAAGAAGAAGAAGAAGAAGAAGAAGAAGAAGAAGAAGAAGAAAGATTCGGCATCGAGAAAACTATATGGCTAAATAAATAGCAGATACCCCCCCCCCCATTAATTTTTTTCACCCCTACTTTTCGTCTTCAAATATTATGACAGCACACACCTCTTTCGTGCTGTAAAGAGAAAAATACGGTGCTTGTGCAACTTTTAGTGTCTACTGAGGTACCAGGATGAGGATGATGACGATGCCGTTCAGGGACTCCCTTAATTCGATGGAGCTATAGGCGCCGAGACTCTACACTGCTTCCACAGTGTCAATTCTGATGTTAATAATGTGCAGATTATGACGAAAATTGCCAATCATGCACCTTGATGGAGCTCCTTTGAAAGCGAAAACGTAAGGAAGTTCCCTGTTCTGAGACCCGATGTCACATCATAACAACCCGCTGTGGGAAGTCATTAGACGAGGCAGATAAAGGACCTTGTGCTTCATACATTGTTATTGGTTCATATTGTACAGTAACAAACGTGGCATTCGTTATCTGAAGAATTAAAAAAAAAAAAAAAAAAACTCCCCTTCCGCTGAGTCCTATTTCCAGTCTCCTTATTGGAGCTTTAGTCGTTGTGGGTAGAATTTTCTCTGAGCTGTGTTCCGCTGATGCGAGCAGCCTCATTAAATACGAACCGATATTTCCATAATGCTCCCAACAGAGACTCTTCACTCACATTGTAACGGGATTATCCGCACAAGCCCAAACTTTAGACAAATTGCTCATGCATTTCTGTCTGCATGCATATTTTTTGTCACCTAGGTAATATTTTGCCCGTTAGACAACTGCATTTTAACAAACGCAAAACAGCACTTGTATAGCCAGTTATGAATGGTGAGATATTATGTCATAACATACATAGTATAGATCAGATAGAATTAAACCAAAATACCGACAGCTATGTGAAAAGAACTTTCAGCGTTGTATTTATTTATTTATTTCAATGAGTTAGACATCTATTTAATTCAAGTGACTGGCTGAATGTTTGAGTTTGTTGTAGGTGCTCTAACAGTTCTACACACATGGAATGTCGAGACCAGAGTTTAAAATAAATATCAAGACATCCAAGACAGAATACAGAAATGCAGGACATATACAAAATGGTCATTGTATATAATGCATATTAGATTGCTGATAAAGTTTCGAAGGTTAAAGGGTTTTATACATTAGTAGGGGATGCGAAGGGTTGGTTCTCGCTATAGAAACAGTTTGTTCAATAAATGGGAGTAAAAAAAAATCCTGTGTTTTGCCCTCCTCCCCAGGATCGCTGTGATTCATGACTCTTTAAATTACGTTTCTGTATTTTAAATATGATCAACTGTATGATTTTTCATATTTTCAATTGAGAAATATGTGCAATATAAAATGTAAATTATGTTATTTATTGATGGTGTTTGTTCTTGGGGAAATAAATATTTAAAAATCAACTTATTGCCTGTTTAGCATTTTGTCCCTCGCAAAAATCATTGCAACTATCAAAATGAATAGTTAATAAAGGTGTTTTTTTTTTTTTAAAAAAAGGTAGTTTCTCATACTATAAAGTAGGCAACATGCTTATTCGGTATACAAACGGTTCAATAATCCGTTATTTTGTATTATGTTTTATATTAATATTTATAATAGATCATATTTAAGTAAAGCTAATTAGAATAAAACTATTTAAATACAAATCTTAATTACAACTGATAGTATGATAAACAGAACATTTTTTTGCACAGTGCTTTTAAAATCTATATTTCGATAGAAAAGTTACAGCGTTGAAATGCGTGATGTTTTTAGTATTTTGTACCTCGACGCATTTACTTCTCTTTGGAAAGTGAGCCTCATATTAATTAAACCGACACCAGAACTGTAGGGAATATGAAGAGTGAGATCACGGGTCATTTCGACCCTATAATTTACCATTATGTTTACATTACCTCTAAATGATACAAGCTGATACTGTCGTTAATTGTAGCTCGGTTAAATATATACCAGAGCACCCCAAGGGGATTCTGAGATAAGTTGCTTTTTTTAACGTTCCCATTAAAGAAATGGGATTAGACACAGCTTTGGATGTGATGTATTGCCGTGGTTCTTCATGCTCTTTACTCCAGCAAGGGTTACAACCCATCCAACAAAGGCATTGAGATAGATGGAGAGCTAAACGGAATAAGACAGAGGGCAGAAAAACACTGGCCACAATAACACGATTAGTTTTGTATCCAGTGTGCAAAGACCAAAAAAAAAATTCATCATAAAATGTAAAAAATGTCTGTCACCTTAACCGGATTGCTTTTGACAAGAAGATATATCTGCGGGTTGTTTAATATATTTTATATTTTCTTTATTTCGGTGCTAATAGGAAACCTAAATTAAATGTCCACTGGCGAGATAGAAATGCAAAGATCGATGATCCTCCCCCTACTGTCCAATCACCCCTATTTAATTGACTGTATTTTCTGGGTAATTGAACTGCTTGTTGTAAATTGAAGATTTTATAGAAACGACGTGAAAACTACATTTACTGACATTCATCGCGTCTTTGACATTGATTATCTGATCAGCGCGTGTCATTCTAACCTCCAATTCTTCATTACACACTGTTTATGAGCTGCTGCAGAACAACTCGCTTGTTCCACAGTGATTGATTGCCTTATTAACGCGTGTTCTTGTAAGTGTGACCGAACTGATTACGATGCATATGTTTAGAATAATGTTTCATTTAGCTGACTGCGAGTAATGCGAGGTGACAGCAGCTGCAAGGAGGACAAAAACCCAAAACTACAGGGAGCACGTGGGGCCAAACGACTCCGCCGTTTTAAGGTGGAATAACTTCAATAGGAGAAATAAAACATAAGCTCCTGCAAATTTTTACAGTGGGTGGTCTACATACATAATCTAATTAAGAAAAATTTAATTCAATTTTAAATTTGGCGTCAGATTATTTCAGAGATTCAAATTACATTTGTTAAAATTTGAACATGTGAGATAGGATAAGATGGTGAGATGGAGTTGAAAAAGCAGTCTCAGTATTTGCAAACTTTCCAACTCCTTAGTCCTACATGTTTAATCTGCTACTGCTAAATTGGGAATGAAGCTGTGTAAATATTCAAATATTCTGTATTTGCTTCTGTTCAAATGTTACTTTCATTAATTTAACCATAGCTCATTAAGACAGAATGAAATGGTTAAATTAACTCATCAGCCCATAATGATGATGAATAGGGTATTAATTCAGACACAAGCTGGGCTATTTGCAAGTTTGCGCGTTTTGCCACATCTCAAAAATCATTCTGAATAGGAGGTCATCCCCTCAATCAATTACATAAACATGTAGCGTCGGTCTCGTAAAACTCGCTTTCATGCATATGCATTAAAACATGTTATCAATTATCCTTGAAAATTACCTTCATCGGCTTTAATGTCATGCCAGGATACTGCGCCAAAGGGAAGTCCATTGGGTTGGCTGGCGGAAATGGAATCCAGGAGTCAGTGATGTTCACAACAAGTCAGATGCATTTTACCACATTTCGTTATAATATATTAGCTGAGAGCCTACGGAACACCAGGACGTCACAGTTCCTCTCTGTGCAGAAATTTCCTTTTTTAAAAGGCATTTTGGCGTTTGCTGCCTGAAAACATGCTGCGAAGCCAGTTTATGGATATGGTATTCACCTTGCCAACGATTCATAACATTAGGCCACGTGATTAATAATAATTAATCATATTATTACCTTCTGATTTTGCAACGGAGATAGCTAACTCTTAAGTGGTTTTCATGGAATAGATTAAGCAAAACTAGCCTACTTCATGGACCATCACTCCAATTCACGCACGTTTGAAGCTCCCACAACTTTGAGGACTAAACCTTTACATCCTCTCCAAATCACGGCAATTTAGACTTTTAATGAGCTGAGAGTGAGAGCGCATAAAGATAAACGAATTTTGTTGCAACAATAATTGAGAATTGCTTTAATTAGACGGGATGAAGATAAGGCGGGGTGTGATAAACTGCTCTGAGCGAACTGATCATGCTGAACAGCAGGAGCGAGTGCACAGACGAGGTCAGGTCAAAACAGCAGGCGCCTCCTCACGAACTAACGCTCATCTGACGGCTGCTTACGAATCCCTTTAGCTCTAATGACACCTCACAGAAGACCATGGTTGTGGGATGAATCACCCCTCTCAGAATTCATATATCAAATAGATTGTAGTTATTACGGTTACTTTCTAGTTAATAGTGTTTCTTCTTAGCTTAGCTTGTTTAGCTGTGTACTAACAACGTATGATTACTATTGAAGGCTTGTGTTACAACAGACCTGGGGTGGGTTTCCAGATAACGAGGAATCCTAGTGAATAACGAAGCACTTAAAGCAGGGCGTACGATACGTACGAGAAAACGTACATAAAAGCTTTCGTCAACAGAGATTTAACAATCAAGTTGTCAGTAGTTCTTTGTTGACTTCGCCCAGTTCGATTGAGTCGATAGACAAACAATCGACTGACAGGAGGTAAATTTAACAGATGAATCAGAGACTTAAACAGCAGAAACACACGCAGATAGACAGCACAATCAACAAATTTGAACACAATTACAGTTGTTTTGAAGAGTTAAACTAAAAAAGGAGGGGAATTAGCCTATGTAGGCGCTGAGTAGTAATGAAGTAACTCATGTTTAGCAAGGTAAAGTAGTGTTGTAAAGTAGTGCAACCTTACTGTTGCACAGGTCCAGGGTGAGGGGTTTGACACTGAGCTCCGGTGGAATTAAATGTAATTTCCCAGTATCACTGCACAATCCGTCCGGGATTTTGCAATAGCAGAAATGAACGCAAAATCAAGTGAACTCGCAATATTCGGAGGAGCTTGCAATTTTTCAAAATTACCGCACATTTTCCTCTGATTTGGGCCAAGGCGCGTCATGTGACGTCATCACAACGAGCATTCAATTGAGTCGAACATGAGTACAGCTAAAAGGTCTCATTTACCAACAAACATCACTGTGGACATATTTCTCCAAGCACAAAAACCCTGTAGGACCAGTGTGTGTGTATATATATACATATACACACACACACACACATATATATATATATATATATATATATATATATATACATATATATATATATATATATATGTATAGCCGCTGGTTGTGTGAGGCGGCCACACTACCCACTGCACCACCGCGCCGCTGATAGCTTAATTAATCAGTGGTGCATTTCCCAAAAGCATCGTTAGTCAACAATGGTCGCAGGTTCCGTCGTTATCAACATAGTTCAACGATTTGTTGTTTCCTGAAACCACAGTTCCAACGAACATTCGCAAACTTGTGTGTTAGGAACTTCATTTCTCCACCTGTGATTAAAAACATAGTTCATTGTTAGTGTGCGGTGTCGACGTCTTTGATTACTTGCAGCTGGTGTGTAAAGACTTCCTCAAACACTGAAAGATTTTCATGGGGCTTAAAGTAGTGGTGCTCAAATTTTACGTAATTCATTGTTGATTTAATAAAAAAAGAATCATTTTGAAATGATCTTCCAGCATGATTATCGAAATTATTCTCCATTCCAAACGCCCTCCAAAAGCAATGCCGTTTGGAACGCAGTGAAGAAAGGTAAGTTACTGTATAATTTACAAGCGCCAATCTTTGTTACAACATTTCCAACGATAAATTTCTCATATAGCAATGTTTTTAAAATACATCATGTATGTTAATGGTTTTCACTCATATGGATAAAACGTTGTCTGTACTGTACATATACCTATGTTACGTATCTGCAGCGCATTGAGTGAGTCAGAAAAGGACTCTGCATATGTGCAATGCATTCAGTCACATATTTGAAAATATTACATTTTAATATTAGTAAAATATAATTTCTCAAACTACAGTGTACATTTTATAGGTAACATGCCTACATAAATGAATAACATGTTTATACATGTCATTGTATGGCCATATAGCCATACAATGAATCTGAATTCATAATGGGATTACATGTCAGTGTATGTGCGTTTGTGTCATGTCATGTAGAATAGAATATGGAATATTTTCATTAGACTTTGTAATAGAAAGCAAATATATGCTTCTTGTTGGCAAAAGTATTTCCATTAATGGTGGCAGGGAAAAGACCAAGGTAGGCAAAAACATTAAATGTTTATTAACACAAGTTATGTCTGATGAAAAGGAACAAATAATAGAACATGCAGCGTCCATTCTATTTACTAAAAATTAGTAGCCAAACATATGCTGAATTATATGCTCTATAACTTCTGCTCCTGCAGGATGCATTCTGCCTTGATGTGGGTGCAAAGGATCATCATCATCATCAGAACCAGCATCTTCATCATCAGCAGCATGATCCTCCTCTTCCTCCTCAGGAAGCTGGACATTTTCCCTGACTGCAATGTTATGGACAATTGCAGCAAAGCTATAACGGCTGTCATAGCCATGCTGACTGAAGACTCACTGAGCCCCAGGTCACCACCAACCACCTCCATAAAACTTCCAACAGCGTAATAATGCAGTGCAGCTCTGCTGGACTTAAGGCAAAGGTTTGTCTTGTGGCCTTCTGAAGGTGTGGTTTCACAACCTGCAGCAATTCAAGGATCTTGGTCCTTGGAATCCATAATTTTCTAATGATATTGTCATCAGATAGAGAGTCAAGTGGAGAAAAAGTGGTCCTGATGTAGGCATTTATGTACACTGCCTGACTTCTGTGCTGAAGCTGTAGGATTCTTTGTAAAGCCGTCATTGTTTAGCATTTGGAACACACATACAGTTTTTATTAGAGCCATTAGAACACCTGCTATTGATGCACCTGAGGGATGGATAGAAATACCTTGGTGGCTAATAATCATTTTAAATTAACTAAACGTGAGTGAGTCATCAATAATTTGGGACAGTAATAAGGCACAGCTTAATTTGTATATCAGTTTATTTTATTAATGTGTATTTGTTAATCACATTATTCAGGTATTTAATAAGGGATGATAATGCATGGTAGACATGCTTCAACTTCACTCAACAATTGATTACATTTTAAACTGGCATTACTACGGTACTTTGATGAATCAAGTTACAATTATGTGCTCATTTCCACATGTTAAACTACTATATGAATGCCCAGTACATACGAAAAGCACTTACAAAACACATATTACAAAAGAGTTTATTTGGCTATCAAATGTGATATTTTATTTTGCATTTCAATTCTACTGGTGAAGGCTTTTAACTTCTCTGTCACTGAACAGCAAATTGAATGCCATGCCCAACACAGCTTCACCAGAGCCCCATTTGCCAGACTCAGTCTGTTTCTACCTCCCACGCAAAGGACTAGGGGTTGGATTTTAAATGTTCATATGTTTTTTTAATGTGATTAAAAAACAGATTATTTGTTTTCATTGGAATTGTGTTGCTTCAATATTCAATAAGGTAATAAAAATACATTTACAAGAAACTGTGAACTATAATCGTCATACCGTCATTAGGGATCAGAAAAGATCACCTCTTCTGGAAACCCACTCCTGAGTTGTAAAAACAACAAGGGTTAGTTACATGACGTATTTAGAAGAAATATGCTATATATTAAAATATTATTTTACAATGTAGTAAATAATATTGAAAGATTTAAAGCGATCCACATAAAAAGGTGATATTGTTTCTGTGTATTTTTTTGATCTTGATATCAATAATAAAGAAAAATGTGTGATGGTTGTAACTGGTGATATCACAATATTATGAGAATTACTTTGCTGGCTCTCACAAGAATGAGGTAGAGAATGACAGCACGCACTTAGACATGGGGCCATCTGTGAATATTTTCACGTTATTAATTTAACAAGGGTACATAACATTGTTAACTACCTACAGTTCCCTCCATTAATATTGGCACCTTTGGCAAATATGAGCAAAGAAGGCTGTGAACAATTGTCTTCATTGTTTAAACTTTTCATCTTTTGTTTAAAAAATTCACAAAAATACTCTGCTCTCATTGATATCAAACAACTGCAAACCCAACACAGGTTTATAAAAAAAAATCTTTGTTAAATATAGGTGTGCAACAATTATTGGCACCCCTATGAATTAATATGAGAAAAATATATTTAAAGTATATTCCCATTGATATTTTACATTTTCTTTTAGTACACCTGGGTGACTAAGAACAGGAAATTGTTCAACCATGACTTCCTGTTTCACAGGGGTATAAATATGAGGTAAAACTTTGGCTAAATTCCCTTAGTCATTCATAACAATGGGATAGACTAAGGAATATAGCTGTGATGTGCAGCAAAACGTTGTTGAGCTTCACAAAATGGGAAGTGACTATAAGAAAATAGCACAAACATTGAAAATTTCCATAATCAGGGCAATAATTAATAAGTTCCAGTCAACTGGAAAGGTTATGAATCAACCTGGAATTGGATGTGTGTCTATATTGTCTCAACGCACTGTGAAGAGGATGGTTTGAGTGGCCAAGCAATCTCCAAGGATCACAACTGGGGAATTGCAGAAGTTAGTTGTGTCTTGGGATCAGAAAGTCTCCAAAACTATAATCTGAAGTCACCTACATCACCACAAGTTGTTTGGAAGGGTATCAAGAAAGAAGCCTCTACTCTCATCCAAAAACAAACTCAAGCGTCTTCAGTTTGAAAAAACACTACAGGACCTTAAAATGGGATCGGGTTCTATGGTCAGATGAAACCAAAATAGAGCTTTTTGGCAATAAACACCAGAGGTGGTTTTGGCGCACACAGAGAGGTAGCCTTATGGAAAAGTACCTCATGCCCACGGTTAAATATGGTGGTGGCTCTTTAATGTTTTGGGGCTTTTTTTTCTGCCAGAGGACCTGGACATTTTGTTAGGATACATGGCATCCTGGACTCAACAGATATTAAATGAAAACCTGACTGCCTCTGCCAGAAAGCTTAATTTGGTCAGTGGTTGGATCTTCCAGCAGGACAATGATGCAAAACATGCATGAAAATTAACACAAAAATGGTTTACTGACCACAAAATCAAGGTCCTACCATGGCCATCCCAGTCCCCTGACTTGAAACCCATAGAAAACCTAAGGGGTGAACTGAAGAGGAGAGTCCGCCAGCATGGACCTCGATATTTCAAGGATCTGGAGAGATTCTGTATGGAGGAATGGTCTCAGATCCCTTGCCATGCATTCTCCAACCTCATCAGGCATTATAGGAGAAGACTCAGAGCTGTTATCTTGGAAATGTATTCACTAAAATAAGCCAATAATTGTTGCGCACATATATTTATTTTTATAAACCTGTGTTGTGTTTGCAATTGTTTGATATCCATGAGAGTATTTTTGTGATTTTTTTAACAAAAGATCAAAAGGTTAAACAATAAAGACATTTTTTCACAGCCTTCTTTGCTCATATTTACCAAGGGTGCCAGTATTTGTGTGTGTGTGTGGGGGGGGGGGGGGACGGACGGACGGACTGTATTTCCAACTATGATCTGCACTATAAATTGTGTGTCACATTTTGATTAACTTTGCACAGTCAATCATGCATTTATATTATAAGGTGGCCTTAATTACACATAATACAAAGTTGTATTTTGATGTGGTAAAGGGGCTCTGAGGACACAGTTGAGTAAATCTAGCAGCATAATTGTGTCACACAAAGAGGAGAGAATAGATGACTATGTGAGCTAGCCCAGTTAGATAGTCGTTTGAAGTGGCTATACGAATTGACAGTGTAAATCCAGTCTCTGTTAATTGTAGATGCAAGCAGTACAAGCAGAAATTTCATACACACACACACACACACACACACACACACACTTTAGTTTACTGCATGATTTCAGGATCTTGAAAGCCACAAATTGATGGATAAATTTGAATGTAAAATTAACGTTTGATGGAAACATTAGGTGGATTTGACTGATCTAAACTAATAACTTTTTATTTTTAATCTGATGATGGTTGTCATTGAATCTAAAGTTAAAATGCTTCAAAGCTTGGTGCTAAGCAAAGTTTCTGATTCTGACACAATATTTTCGACTGAAGAAGTTAGAAGTTTAATTCTGTAAAGCTGTGACAATGTCCATTCTTAAAAGCACTATATAAATAACATTGAACTGAATTGCATTAAATTGAATGTGAACACTGATAGCCATCAGCTGGATACTTCAACTGGATACCTTCTTGTGTGCGTGAACATGCATGACACAACCTTTCAAGAGAGTCACAAAGTGGTGTATGATGAAGCTAGTATTTGCAATAAATAGCACGGTCATACAGCCATCTTTCCCTAGAACAAGTTTCAATTGAATTTGTGCTGGTTCAGAATGAAAAGGAACCTTAGTGGTTATCTTATGTCCATAGACCTATACATATATAACTATCATTCTATTTGACCCTCCTAACTGCTAGAGGTGGTGAAAATCTAATGGATATTGTATGAGGACCCACCTCAGAACTGACTGGAAACAAGTTTGGATATGACCTCTGCACTCATGCCACTGGGAGCAAAAATAACCTTGAGAAGAACCTGGAAAAGGTGTACACTGATACCCAGGTAGCAGCAGTGAAGATTTCCTTGAACCTCTAATGCCCATGATGAGGAAATGCTTCTTAGTCATTCAAGAATTCAGCCTGCTTTTAGGCCATGGTCTAAATAGCACACATGGCGGGCTCAATGTAATAGAATGCTGTGAGATTCACTGATAAGTCAACAAAATTGGGTTAGATGACCTTGGGCAGAAACCTTGGATTTAACCCCAATTTCTAGAACCTGGCCACACATGTATGCAAAACAAGCTTATCTTCAAGGCATGCAAGGGTGAGATCCCATGTGTAGTGGAAAAAAGTGCCTTGTTCCCTTCAGAAAGTCTGTGATAAGTTTATAGGCCTTCAGCAATCACCATAATATCTGCCACACAGTGGAATGCTAGCAGGGTGGATAGCATTCTCACTGAAGTTAGCTTCATGCCAATGAAATGTGCTGCCTGTTTCAGTGTTAGGGAGCTCTTTTCTGAGGTCACCAAGCACTATGATGCATGCAAGGTTGGTGGATGTATAAGCAATAGAGGCACACAAGAGCCAGTTGTACAAATATGGCAACATCCTGATGCCTATCAGAGGTAGCAGGGCCCCCAGCATATATCTTGAGAACAACTGTTTCCCTGGAAGGTCAAATCTCAAAATGCAGGTTTGCTAGACCACTGGAAAATGGAAATATGCATCATGCAGATCCACTGATGTGAATCAATCCTGTAGTTTCACTGAATGAATAACATCTTATAGCCTTATTATGCTAAAGGGGAACCAGTTCAGATCCCTCAACTCTAGAATTGAATGGAAACCACCAACGTTCCTCTGAATGAAGAGGTTAAATAAAACCTTAAATCAGTCCCACCAGGATTTTGTGATTTTGCAGTTGCAAAATCAAGGAAACTATTAAAAATTACAGCAATTTTTCAGAATTACTGCAGATTTTCTGCAGATTTGGCCAAGACATGTCATGTGATGTCATCACAATGCGCATTCAGTCAAAGCCCTCTTCGATTCACACGTTAAACACAAGTACAGCTAAAAGGTCTCATTTATGAAAAAATATCAGTGAAAGAACTGCAAAATTTTTGGCGCAATTGCAATTTCTCCAATTCAAGTAGTTTTCTGCTAAAATGCAAGTTGCATCATACATTTTGAAAAAAGCTGCAACAAAATCAAGCATTTTTGGCTGCAACAATCATAAAAAAAAACTCTGCGAAATCCTGTACAGACTGTTAAATATTAAATAGAACCTTTTATTCTGTCCAAGAGGGAATAAAGATCTTAGGTCAGAGCAGCAATGTTGATAGGGTCTGATATTGATGAGGCCCAGAGCCAAGGGTGGAATCGAAGTTTGTACCCATGCAACACTTTCATTATGACCCACTGGTACAATGTAAGTAGCCCAATGTGTAGCCCAATGATAGCCCAATGTTTTCAGCTGTAAAGCCTCCCCCTGTCAGCCCCTGCCCCTCATAGACAGCCTTCACAGTATCCTTCTGTGGTGGTGGGGATGCTGTTTAGGGCCTGGCCCATGGGGTAGATAGGGAGTGACTCTGCGTTTTTAGGGTTTGTATGAGGCCAGTGGGCTGAGTTGAGTTAAGAGTGCCATGTGGCCCTTCCGTTTGGCTTTGATGCTTTCTAGATCCTGAAACCTATATTTTTTCCCCTCCAAGGTTTCCTTGGCTACAGAGGTGGCAACATAAGTCAGTGGACTGAAGAAACAGGTAGCATTTTTTATTTGCTTCCAATGTAATATGATGTATCACAAAAGAAAGAAACAATAAAAAATAAAAAACAAAAAACTAACACATATATGAATAAGAAGATGGTAAGCATTCAAATACACAACTTACAGGAGTCTAGTATATTGTCAATTTATACTGTATTGCTGCATGAATACTCCGAATTTTAATTAGCACATTAATCAAGTCAAACTTCATTATTTGGGAGCTTATAAAATAGCACTTGACCCAGTACTTTCCATTATTTAGCATTTTATTTTTTATATTGTGTGCCAAGAGTTAAATGTGCACACAGCTTAATGAAGCCACAAGACACTAAATCAAGGTCATAAAACTAAATTTCACTGGGGGAATTCACTACTCCAGGTCTCCACTGACATGCCACTACCACAAACACAGCCCTTAACCTTAAATATAATGTGCAAATTATTACAAAATTGATCAGAAATAAAAGCTACTTTGAGAGTTTTGCTTTAAAGACATTAATCTGGACAAAAAGTGAACCACATTGTTGAGGCTTGGGTTATGTCCCAAACTATGAAGACTGTTTTGGGGGCAGGGATATTTAATGCAGATACTTTTATATGATGTATAAATATTATACACTGTTTATCCATTTCATAAGTGTGTACAATATAAAACATGTAACTTTCCATGGTGCTGATCTGGAATAGTGGCTCGCTAGATCAATTAATTTAAACCACATATACAATCTTAAACTGTTTTGAAACTGTGTGTTAAAATAATGGGTTATGGGTTTGAGAAAAAAAATCAGAACAGTAATAACAAATCTCAAAAATTCAAATATCAAAAATACACATTTGATCTAATTTTGGCCAAAGCTGAAGAAACCTGGATTCCCAGGGAAGAGTAGACACTTTCAGAGTGGTTGAACACAAAATGAACCATTACGTCATCTGTCACACTCCAATGGAAGATATGAACCGTAATGAGGTAAAGTCATCTAAAATTATGTTCTACTGAAATAGCTAAATTCATATTAAGCAGCAACCTCTGGCTGTGAGCAGCTAAATATTGCCAGCACGAAGAAGAAGAAGAAGAAGAAGAAGAAGAAGAAGAAGAAGATATACAGTGTTTCTTGTTGGGTGGTTGTCAGAATATTTCTTCATTTGATTTTGAAAATATTTTTAAGTTACAGTCTTCTGAGCTGAACTACCACTACCAAGCAATATTAATAAACCATGTCTCATAACTATAGCAAAAAGGGACCTGTGCACTTAACCTGTAAGTTTGAAATAACATAGAGCCAATTATGGAGAGAATAAAGAGAATTCATGTGAGTTGTTTTACATCAACTATACAGATGGCCATACCTGACATGACTTACCGGCAGTAACAAACATAGTTAATATCTTTGGCTGAAATTTAATCCAGTGCATGGGGTATATATAGGCATTGATTTGCAAATGTGAATGTATGAAAAATTCTAGCAATATAGATGGACTATGAGACACTAAGAATGGTATAAAAACTAAAAACTACATTGTGATGTTGCTTTCCCAGACCGACACATTTCCCTGACTGACAAAAACACATTTTCCATAAGCAAGACAACTTGTCACACTGAAAAAAAAGATTGAGTAGTTTAGTAAATATGACATAAAACAAATTTGTGATTTTACACACAAAAAAATAAAATTATTAAAATTAGTTAATTGCTGTAAGTACTGTACTAAATTAATTTATGTAAATATATGTTATGTTAAGTGAGTTGTTTAAAACCAAAGTGATATTTTATTTAGTTAAGTGGGTTAAATTTAATATTATTTTGCAAGTGCTCACAAAACTAAAAAAAACTACAACAGCCAAGTTTTACTTGTTTTACAACGTTTACTTGAACCATTTGCATACGAAAGTGGGGGCATAGCTTTTAAACCAAATTTGCATATCCGTTTGTACTTTAAATGCATTTAATTTTGAGCATTATGAATGGGTTGTTTTCAATATTTCTTGTTTTATGTTGGCTTTTAGACCTAAGGCTATTCTATAATAAAATGCCTTGAAAGATCAAGTGCTTCAGTTACGTTTTCCTGGTTCACCCCCTTTGCGTTTCTCAGTCCGTTGTATTGTTTGTGTGTGTGCGCGAGCAATTCAGTGAAGTCACTGAATGTCACAGTGAATGTCAGTTCAGTCTTTATGAAGGTTGTAAGTGCATTTACCCATTGGAGTGCTTCTGGTTGGTGTTAGCGGCCATTAAGTGTTGATGGTAACTTTTAGAATATGTGTACTTTTTTTTTTACAGTATTGTTAGTTATGTAGTTCGTTTAAGCTCTCTTGTATGAAATAGAAAACTACAATTTTCCTGAAAAAAACCCCCAGCAACTTTGATTTACTTGTTTGATTTTTGCAATGTAATTCAAAAATAATAAAATAAAAAAAATTAATAAAATAATAAAATTTATATAAAAAATAAAAAATTAATAATTTTTTTTTTATTTTATTAAAATAATCCTTGGTACTATGTAAACCTTACTTAAAATACTTAAAAGTTACTAAATTACTGTATGGAGAATACATAAACATTACATACAAAATCAATAATGGGTGGGAGATCTGTTGCATACAGTATCTAGAAGACCAGAATGGTCTTCTGCAGAGGTGGAAGCAGATGGTGCACACTCTAAGATTTGAGGCAGTTTTCTGCTGTGAAAGTCAACCTCACCTATAATGCAATTTGGGGCAGGTCCACAAACAGTAGGCCTCCACTTCATCAGGTGTGAATGGGGGAGTGATGTTTGTGCCAACTCCAGGTATAGTATGGGCAGTGTGCTGAAGTGGCTCTCTTTTTTGGCAAGACTCAAACAGTCCTGACAGTTCTTTACTTCTTCCCATTCCTCTTCACACCTTTTATCTATTAACTTATGTCCACTTACAGTAGCTGTATTTGTCCATTAGTAAGTGAGTCCTCTGGTAAAGAGACCTGATGTCTTGTTTTCCACCTCTTTTCCTTTGCAGGGATAGATCCCGGACTCAGAGGAAACCCATGTTGACATGAGGTAAACATGTAAAACTCTACATGGACAATAACCTTAGCTCAGAAAGTAGCAAAGCTACCATTCCACCCAGTATCAAAAGTTTTCAGATTGACAGGACATAATTTATACTGATCAACTGATCTGTTCTTCAACAAATGCACCCATATAAATACACACCCTTCTGGACTACTAACATGTGTCCTTCCACAGTACTCTAATCCTGGTTCATTTGCTACGATGTAAAAGTAATAGAATAAAAGATGTGCCATTTAAAAATAACCAAATAAATTTAAAAAATGGAATTAAAATGAGATGATACAAAAGAGACACAACAACAACAACAACAAACAAAGCGAAGTCCATGCCTCTTGCCAAGTAAATTGCTTATTAGAGGAACTAATATTTTAATACTAAAATCAGTCATTTTGTCCACTAAATGAGAGTGTAAATTGTCCACTTGTATTCACAATAGACTGGCCAAACAAACTGCAGTTAAGCAAATGGAAAAACTGTTATTTATTATGCACACTGTTTTTATTATCATTAATTTTGTTTGTGTGTCACTGTATGGCACTGTATGTATGGTCTTTTTGTTATGCTTATGTATTTTCGTTCTGTGGCATTTGTTATTTTGTGGATATTAGTGTACTTTCTTTTTCTTAAAATGATACAGAATGTTTTGGCATGGCATTGTATTCACACAAACACACAAATGAAATGAAAAACACAAACAAAAAAACCCATCACAACACAAATAACAACAAAACACTTATGCCTAAAGAACAAACCAACATTACATAAAAAGCTTCTATTATAACTTCAACTTGTCTGTTCTTATATCTCTTTGTTCAGAAATGCAAGATTCTGTTTTAGCTTTCCACAATTGACAGGTGCATATAAGATTTTACAGCACTACAGTAAAATACACAAATTTTTGTTACCCAAGCTAGAAACATAGTATAGCAGTTTTGTGTTTAAAAATATAATGTTATATTTCAGTGCAAGTCCATGACTGAAGGAAAGGTTACAGTGCACTAAACCCCAAGTGAACTCAAAACCAACCCAAAAATGAAAGTAGTTTATAGTTTATTAATAGTTCATGCCCTTATCATTTCTTGATTTCTCACCCATTTTATATATATATATATATATATATATATATATATATATATATATATATATATATATATAGCAGTAAGTGAACAGTCAGTTCTCGAAGTTGATGTGTTGGAAGCAGGAAAAATGCATGAGGATCATGCATAAGCATAAGGATCTGAGTGACTCTGACAAGGCCACGTTGAGATGACTAGAAGACTGGGTCAGAGCATTTCCAAAACATCAGGTCTTCCGGGGTGTTAATACCTACCAAAAGTGGTCCTGGGGTAATGGGTGCCCGAGGGTCATTGATGCATGTGGAGAGTGAAGGCTAGCCCGTCAGGTCCGATCCCACAGAAGAGCTACTGTAGCACAAATTGGTGAAAAAGTTAATGCTGGCTATGATAGAAAGATCTGAACACACCGTGCATCAAAGCTTGTTGCGCATGGGGCTGCATAGCTGGAAACCGGTCAGAGTACCCATGCTGACCCCTGTCCACTGCCAAAAGCACTTACAATGTGCACATGGGCACCAGAACTGGACCATGGAGCAATGGTAGAAGGTGGCCTGGTCTGATGAATCACACTGTCTTTTACATTATATGAATGTGTGTGTGTGTGTGTGTGTGTGTGTGTGTGTGTGTGTAATAGTATAATAAACAAATTCTTTCTTCATGTCCTGACACTGATAACTGTGTCAGGACATGTGTGCTATATGCTTTCATATATTGATATCACATGCTCTATAAAATACATATACTTTAATTATACCATTTATTTATCTCCTGCACTTTATCCATGGCAACAGCATGACATGTCCATGGTATGTAAGAGGACATGTCTTTGCTTGACCAGCAGAACCACCAACAGTGCCACCACAACAAAAGGTACTTTTAGTACTCTCATCAAATTAAGACCGAAATCTCTCCATGATGAGGATTTAGGGTTAACCTTAGAGAAGTCAAGATTTATGATAAGGGTTCTGGTAATGATAATGCAATGCACATTGGTTAGGAAGCAAAAATCTGTCAGATGGGTCCCATGGGTTAATGATTAATGGCATAATTATTTTCAATTCAGTTCAACTCATTGTTATTTGTATAGCGCTTCTAACAATAGACATTGTCACATAGAAGCTTTACAGAAATCCAGATGTAGATGTTTGGTCCCTAATGAGCAAGGCAAAGGCGAGCGTGGCAAGGAAAAACTCCCTGAGAAGAGATGGGAAAGAAACCTTGAGTGGAACCAGACTCAAAAGGGAACATATCTTCTTCTGAGTGACACTGCATGTGATTATTGATCATTACTCTTCTACAACTGTATTCTACAAATGAAGTCAAACAGTACTAAATTATGTTCATCTAAAATGATTAAAAATCTGTACCAGTTAAAAGTGTTTGAAGCTTAAAAACCCCACAATTACCTGTTTTGGAATGAATGTTGCGTAGCATTGTACACAAAACTCATATATAGCTGTAGATTGGTACCTAAAATGTCAGCCGTGGCTTGAAATCTCAGGTTTGTAGATGTGTATATTGCACAGCAGTACTGTGGACACTGAATGCACAGATTTTAAGAATGCAGCCTTGTTATGGACACTAGTGTCATGAACAATATGCAGGAATCCAGCTTCAGCATAGAGGGTTGTCATGAGTTACATGCTTGCGGAGATGTTCTAGGTGGTATACATATTTGACTATACAGCAATTTTAAGATCCAAAAATATAAAATAGACTATGCAGATGGAACAGTCACCTAAAATTGCATTTTGATTTAAAAACAGCATTCTTTAGACAACCACTACTACTACCACTAACCACTACATGCAAGTGCATGCATGCATCTTTGCAACATCTTAATCTGTACAAAGTCTTAATGTGGTAGACTGGATTACAAACTTCTTTAGTATTTAGAGCCAATTATTTATGTGAGGCAAGTGTGAAATCTAACATTGTACTGTGTCCTTCTACACCATGAGAATTAATCTGACGGTTGCAAGTATGCTAATGCACATTTGATAACAGTTCAGCAAAACCTTGGTCACCTTACTGACAGATATATCAGTTTTAAATGCATAAATTACACAAATTCACACCAAAAACAATTTGCTTAACCACTAGCCAGCTTATGTTAGTGTGGTGGATAAAACCATTTAGAAGATTAAAAAAATCATATGGCTTTCCACCAAGTTAGAGAACAGATAATGTCTTACCTGTTCAGCAAAAAAAAAAAAAGCCAAAACTCCACCACACCTGAATCAATTTTCTTCTTAAAATATATTATCAGACTCTTTCACTCTCTCCTGTTTGTTTGTTGACATTTTTACATTCTCACATGCTCTAAATTTCTCTTCTGATTGGCAGTGGTTTCTGCCAGTCACCAGGTAGCTGGACTTCTTTCATCCGGAGAGTTTTTACATACCTTACATATTTTACATTTTACAGGACAAGCTATCAGGTGCCAGAAAAACAGCCAATCTTTGCCAGCTGGTAATTTAGTTTCCATCTTTCTTATTATATAATTGACCAATTTGATCAATAAAGGAGATTTTGATAAATAAATAAACTATTGTGTTATTTTCTTTAAAAACAAAACAAAACAAAAAACCCCCCAAAATAAACTTGCCTACCATGTTGCATTAGTAGCAATAATTCCAAAGCTGGTTACTTTCTACCAGCACTTACCAGTTGGTCTACCATTTTAACTAGCTCAACCTGTGGGTTGGCAACTGTTTTTCAGCAGGGTGACTAACAGCAGCTCAATAACATCAGATTATAGAGTACTCTTTTTCTTCGCTTTTTTTTGTTAAACAAAATAAAACTCCCACGCACTGTAGTTTTAATATCACTTGTTATAAGGAAATGAAGCCCAGCACAACACTTTGTCGTTCCCGCCCTTAGTGGAAGTTAGTATCACGTGACGACCCAAACGACGCAGAAGACTACCGCAGGGAGTTATGGGTATTCTGTGACGTTTATTAAACAAGTTACCCTTTTCACTCTCGGTTGATGCTTGTGTGGTAAAGTACCAAAATGATTTTTTTCCTTTACTTCGGTACTGTTTGCTGTGTTACACAGCAGAGTTTACCGTGTTGTTGCAGAACTGTAAAAGTTATTATATAATACTTTGTGTCATGTCTGTGTTAGGTTTCCTGGTTTAGTGCATAAGCTTAGTTGGCTTACTTTAGACAGACCGTTAAGTTGGTTTTTAAAAAAATGATTTAAAAAAAAATATATAATACTTGTTAGATTATTTAGCAGATCTTGCCGGTGCTTGAAGACTTTGTGACCTTGTATACATGTAAACGTGCAGTGAAGTTTTTATTATTCGATGTCGTTTTAGTACAGTTTTGGCGTAACTTTAAAAACGAAGCGAATATTTTATTCATTGGTTGTTTATATCTCCATCTTCATGGTTTATACGTTTATATTATTGTCCAAATGAGTTCGTCTCGTGTGGCAGTTTAAGAATTTTTTGTTGTTGTTGTTGTGTTTTTTAGTTAAAAAGTAACGAAATGACTGAATGGACAGAGAGACCCAACGGAGCTCATTTTCTTGGCGGTTTAAACATGGTGCTTGACCTGAGCAAAATATAATATTTGTTGAGTTGAACATGGCCTAGTTAACTAGACAGCCATTGCTCCTGGATGATCTTGTAGATGTTGTGGAAGGTTAGCTACGGCAGATCTTTAAGCAGCTTACTTATCACTCGTGTTGCCCTGAAGTTTAAAATAGAGAGGAGTATCGGGTTATCAGGTTTACGGCTAAACATCTCATGAGTACACTGGTGTTTTTGGGGATTTGAAAACGGTGCTATAGTATTTAATATAATGTTAAAGAATTGTAAATATAAATTATGTATTATGTATGAACTCCTCCTCATAGTGTGATTCATCCAAACAGACTAACATATATCGAAAAAATATATTTTTATTATACCCTTCTGTTGCAAGTTTGTCTTCGTGTGACATATTGAGTGCGTTATTCAGACTCGAGTACTAACTGTAACTTCTGCTTTTTTTTTTTTTTTTTTTGGTAGGTGGGGAACTCTTCAGCTGTTCAACAGGACTACATCAAGAGAGTATCAATTGTGAATTTGCTCCTCAAGATGGGAGCGTTGGTTTCTCGTTGGAGGGTATGTACTATGTAAAAGCTTACTGTATCTCATTTTATTTAATGAATACCTTTTAGGCATATCACAAGTTCTTCATCATTACATTTAACAAAAATATTGTAGGGTATTTTAGGCTTGCTTGAAAGTGTTTACATATCCAATAGCTAGTTAACATTCTGCAGAATGTCTGTGTGAAATGTAAGAGAACTAACAAGTAAGCACATGACTGGCCTTTAAAGCAATTTGTAAGTCTGTCTGCCAGAGATGCATTTTTGGTGAAATGTGTGATTAAAGTTTGCATTTATACTGATTTAGCATAATAGTCTGACATGTCTTTCAGACCAAGCCAACAACTGTGGAGGTATTGGAGAGGCTTGATAAGGTAAGAAGTAAAAGCTCATTGCTGTTACAAATATCTGATCTTGCTGATACCATATATATATCCTTATGGATTATCTGAATAGCACCAAAACAGTTGGTGTAAAAGGCACATTTTTTTTCAGCACTGAGGTAGTTTTGAGCTTGCAGCACTATACAGTTGATTACAGTAGTCCAGAGACATTGGCAGAATCAGACTTGCAGTTATTATTAGACTGACAGACACTTGTTGTATTTGCCTTTGCTCTCTTTTGAGCACTCCTTTGGCTCAGACTCTATGGGATTGTTCTTGGATATTTTTGGAATGAGGTTATTTAAAACCACTACGGTGGTCCTAGAGAATTGGCTCACCATGAAAGACCCTTTGAATGAGCATGTCAGATGGCTGAACTGCTTATGGGATGAGTAAAATCATACTCCACTGAAAAGCTCATGGAAATATTATACAACAATTCAAGTTCGTTCTGGTCCAATAATTTGATTTCGACAAGTGGCATTCCAAGAATGGTTATTTATTATAACCGCACTGGGATGTTTCACTGTTTGTAACACTCCACTTGTCAGTGTTTGTCACGTAAAATTCCACTTCCTAGTTTGGAACAGTTACTACAGTAGTGTTTGCAACATGGCAAATGATACTTTTGAGGAATTTAACTTTTGAATTAAAATATAAAAGCTTGTCAGATGAAGATAAAAATAATGAAAGGACAGCTAACTAATGAAATTTTGGTTTTCTTGGAGACTTCTTTTTGCATCAAATGGTCTGCTCTTGGGCTGATTTTGTTGGGACAGCTAGTCCTGGACAAATTCGCTTTTCCTTACAGTGGGATCATGTATAATAATTTGGAGATCTTACTTTTTCCATGTGACTGATCTGTTTTTTGTTAATTTTAATTGTGAAAATGACTACAAAATGTCAATTTTATGTGTATTTTGATAGTGCATCACCTTTATTAATAGGCACTGTTTCCAAGAGGATCAAATGTTGCCTTTTTTTTAACGTATACGGACAAGCAAACAATTTTCATGGGGTGTACTTATTTTTTCACATGACTATCAAGTGTGTTACATTTTTTGTTGTTTGTTCCTTTTTATAACTTCTTATTCCAATGATTTTTGTATTGTATTCAATTTGGATTTATTTGTATAGCATTTTTAACTATGTACTTTGTCACAAATTGGCTTCACAGAAATTCTGAAGTAGATCTAGATCCCTTATGAATGGTTTTTGGTACAGGCAAGGCTATCCGGATATGTTATGAATGATTGATTCACAAATTTAAAAAAAATTATGTTACAGTAGAATAGGCTAGATTGTAACTGGACAGTACTGAGTCACTGGAGTGATTAGATACTGTTTATTATTATTATTATTATTATTATTATTATTATTATTACTACTACTATACATTGCCATTCTGCACAGTGCAATTTGGTTCATAGAAAACTGTTTTTCCCCTTGATTTTTCAGGATATACAAACCCTTGAGGAGCACAGGGAAAAGCATCAGAAACAGCTGAAGTTATGGGTCTACAGATTACTTCTATATTCAACCCTTCTGTACTTGTTTGCCTGTGTGGTTGTTTATATGTGGTACATCCCTCAACAACTAATGGGGAAAATGATATTGGTGACATCCTTTTTAATATTTCCACTGCTGTAAGTATTCTTTTACATTTCTGTAATATTAATAAATGTTATGCATTCTTTTACCAAACCCCCAAAATACATTTACAAAATCTTTATGGCCCCTGTCAAACAAGGGGCAGTAGTGAAATAAACTAAACAAAAAAAAACACAATTAAACTGTCTTTGATACTTATCTTTAATGCTTACAAAGACAGAAGGTTTTTTTAATGTCAAACCAACAGCATACATTCAGTACAATTTAATATGTAATTATTAAAAATGTAAAAAATAAATAAATAAATAAATAAATCACCATACCAACAATAGGAGAAAATTGGATCAGAAAGTCTATTATGTTATAATTTATCATGATATCGATATATATTGCCCAGCTCTATGCAAAAGGAATATATGTTGGTTTGGTTTCTCCCATTTTCTTCTGGCTAGTTTGAGTTGGTCAAGAGGGGTTAGGCCAGGAATATACTTTCCTCAGCCACACATACTGGGGCAATTTCTTTCCTCCCACATCAGTTTCTTTATGCCAGAGCCACCATGACCAAAACTAAATTCAGCTTGCAGTTTTTTTAAACCCCTTTTGTGGTCATAGTAATGCACCATGCATTGTATTTTGTAGAGCTATAAAACCGTAACACCTCATACAAACTTCTGAATTGCTTTTAAGCTGATGACTGATCTGATATGGTGTGATTTGGTTACTTTAAATCTGAAGTTTCAAATTTTTTTTTGTCCAATTCATAGTTTGCTCATATGTAATTGTTCTTGCAGCAAGTTAATTTTTACATTTTTATGATGTCATCTTTTTTTATCCAGTGTATGGCTTCTGAGAAAACTGTTAATTATGTTGTATTCAAGAAGGACAGAAAGAAATGGTAAAGTGATTACTTTGGTTTTTCACATCTTTTAAAATTGTTCTTAAACATGTTGACTGAAATGTTTTCATTTTGACATTGTACGTTTAAAAAAATAATTTTCTAACATAACTGTCCTTTATGTTTCAGTTGAAAAATTTGAAGAATTGAAAGCTGAAAAAAAGAAAATAGTAAGCATTCCTCTAGATTGTCTATTCTCTCTGAATAGTGCATTCTGATTATAATTGTAGGCTATTTGACCAGGGAGGCCATTGCTCGTCTGGCAAGTTGCACCCTCATACCTGTGTAGAACACTTAAAATCTAGTTATTTCATGAGGGGTCAAACCAGAGTGCACACCTTCTCAGAAATGTCAGACATCTTTGCACCTGTAATGTGAGCGTTAACCTTAAATGCTAATGTGCTGGCTTTGCCCTTGTAGGCCATTCAGCTTTACTTTTGACAGTAGGCTAGCACCCTGCTAATGCTAAAAAAGGAGCATCCCTTCTCTGCAGTTATTGAGCTTATGCTCTTAGTAAGAAGAGAAATTTCTTCTTCATATAAATAATCTAAAATCAATGCAGACAGCGGTTAATTGCACAGACTTACCTTAGTAAAATGCTTGGCCAACGGCATGTCTTTAAATTGATAGTGTTTAGTGCTGGGAGGAAATAAATCTGAGAAATTGCTTGTCATCTGCTGTCATGTCTAATAACTTTCAATAATTACAGTTGATGGATTTTTACACTCTCCATTATCAGAATAGATCTTGTAATTATTCTTTTCATTAAATCTAAATAATTAGCAGTATTGGCTCTTTTTCTAAAATGAGCTTTAAAATGAAGCTAAATGGAACAAAACATAAAATCTGCCAGGAGATTTTTCTCCCTAAGCAGCACATTTGTACTTGTATATATTTTTTTAAACATTACTTGGAAGCAATTTCCCCTTCTGTCAATGAGGTTTTTTGGGTTTTCTTTCTTTATTTCTTTATTTCTTTCTTTATTTATTTAAAATCTGTTATAGATTTGTCATTTTGTGCCAGTACAATCATGTTTGTATTCAGTACACTGAATTGTTCAATATATTTTTCAGCTTGAGCAGGTGATGGAGACAGAAACCTACAAAAATGCCAAATTGATACTAGAGCGGTTCGATCCAGATTCTAAGCAAAAGATCGTAAGTATTTCAGCAATATAGACCGACTGTTAACATAGGGTATCATTGCAGAATTTTTAATTGAGTTCTTTTTCTTTGTAGGAGCTGGATGCTACACCCATCGGACCTCCTGTAAGTCCTCGGCAAGGTCAAGGTTAGAAGAAAATGTATATGTACTGGGTTTGTAAGCAAAAAAGTTTTAATTATCAGCTTCAATAAGCACACACTGGTCGTTTTTTTTTTTTTTTTTTTTTTTTCAGAGCTTCGTCAGAGGCATGTGACTCCTCGCCCTCCTGTTCCTGTGACTCCAAACCTAGCAGTAGCAGCACGTCCTCCTCCTGGCCCAACTGCCCCTCCTGCCCTGATCTCAGCCCCTGGTGGTCCTCCGGAGAGGAACCTGTCTACTTCTGCCCAGCACCATAACCTGCTGAGGAGAATTGCCACCCCCACAGGCTCCCCAGCCCTTGGTGTGGGTGAGTGATGCACACTTATTGTTTTTACTCTTTGTAATAAAATCATGAGGTTTCATTGGAGAAACTGTATCTGTGAAACATCACCACAATATGAATAAATGTTAAGGGTTTTTCCTTGATGTTATTGAGTTGCATTTAATTAAAATGGGACTACACTCATTGGCCATTTTAATAGGAACTTCTCCTTGTTCAAGCTTTTATCCAATCTTGTAGCAGCAGAGCAGTGCATAAAATAATGCGGTACAGGTCAAGAGTTAACTTTCACATTAACTTTAGAGTGTTAAATGCGAATACGAAACTTCAGACTTTAAACGGTTGTTTAAATGGTTGTTGGTGCAGGGCAGGTTGGTTTCTGTAATTCAGAAACTGTTAATGTTCTGGGATTTTTATGCACAACAGTCTCTAGAGTTTGTAGAGCTCTTAATAGAATGTAGTTTATTAATGCCCTGTGGACATTTGCTAACTGCAAGGTCTAGTATGCCAGCACTGCTGTGTAGTTGGTAATGTTTAAATTTCAAACCTTCTATTTTGAGTTTTAATGTTTCTTCATATTTAATCATTTTCAGTTAAAAATTAGACACTCCATACAGAAATCACATGTTTTCTTATTCTTGAAAGATGCATACTTCCAGTGTTTGATTTGCTCTTCATTGATATTTTTGTCATTATCTGCCAGAAATGATGGACATTTTGTTAACAGCATTGTAAAAACAATTTTCTTAATGCGAGGAGAGAATTATCATCAGTACTTGAGGGTGTACCAATCCAAGCAGGATAATTTTTGTAAGGAATTGCTAGTGAAAAGCAATTTGATACGAAAGAGTCACCACGGCGAATCCATATGCTTGTAAATTAATAAGCAGCAGGATATCAGGACTTTGCCAAGTCTGGTAGAAATGACCAGTCATCTCTCTATGATCGCTCTTCATGTTAAATTATATTAATTAGAGATGAGGATCACAGCAGGTTCACAGTTATCTATAGGGAGGACTATTTCTGAGTCATTATTAAAATCTGTCATTGCCATCCATTTATCATGGCCACCTGCCTGCTGCAGAGGACTGCAGGTCTATATGTAAACTGGTTCATGGTCTGGAAGACCTGCATGTGTATTCTTGGATGGTTTGTTATTAACCACGTCTGTGTGTCCACAGGAATGCATCCTCCAGGCCCACCCCTGGCACGGCCTGTCCTCCCTCGAGACAGAGGAGCTTTGGACAAGCTTATCGAGTACCTAGTAGGTGATGGGCCTCAAAATAGGTAAATATCCTGAATCTTATAGCTGTTGCTATAAGCAAATGTTCACACAAGCAGCAGCACAAGTGTTTTTTTTTCAATGCGAACTTGAGATTTTAATCAACAGTCAGTGAAGCAGTTCTTAGTGATGCAAACAATGATGTGAAGTTTAACATTATGCCACTGAGAAGTGAAGCGATTTCATAACTACCCATGGGATTGACAGTGTATCTTTTCCACACACTGAAACATTAGCCATGTTTTATGGGTCCACATATTTCTATGTACTTGCTGCTCCTGTGCCAGTTTACCACCTGGTATAGGAATGAAAGGTTTGATTTCCTCAATTTCGTCTGGTCTGCTTCTGTACATGCCAGTCAAATAGGCAAGAGAAATTGTGAAGAGGAAATAATTGTTTTAGGCCCATCCTAACACTAGTACAAAGTGATTCATTGCACTCATTCCTTTTATGCACAAGTATTTTCATTTTTTAATTTTGGGACAACCTGTAATTTGTTACTCTCTTGCCATCAGTGGACAATGGGTAAGCAGTTACTCTGTGTACATTCTGATAATTAAAAGGAATCTTTCATGTTATACTCCTATTAAAATAATCTGGATTCTTAGTGATTGAGAATTCTGACTAATTTTGTTCTTTGTCAGTACATGCTAGCCAGTCATAGGTGTAATGGGTCATACATGCACAATTAAGCAACTGGTATTCTCCTCCAAGCAAGTTTATGAATTTGTGTCAGAAGTATGGACTGATATTTTGTACCTTGAAAATAAGCAGCAGTTGACTGCTCTTGTCATGGAGGAAGGATGCGTTGGCCTTCACTCACCAAGTTGGTCGTGGTGGCACAGTGGACAAGTGTTTTGTCATTAGACCTGTTTTTAATAAATTAACTTTTTTTTTTGTATTTTTTTGCAGATATGCTCTAATATGCCAGCAGTGTCTATCACATAATGGCATGGCATTAAAGGAGGAATTTGAATATGTTGGTAAGATTTAGAGGAACATGGAACAATTTGTCAGTTTTTATGAAACATGGTGTCTGTTCCTCTCTGACACTTGGCAGCTCAGTATATCATGGACCTCATAAATGCTGGGCCTTTTAAAGCATTTTGAATTTAGCATTTTGAATGCAGCAGTAGTAACAGATTAAATATGTAAACAGGCGTAGACTGTTTGTTTCTTTTGCCATATGTGTGCATAAGCTTATGCTTTATTTTCATAATATATCAGTGTGACCATAGATAATTTGGATCAGCAGAATGTGTTATGACTGCTCTTTCAGCATTCAGATGTGCTTATTGCTACTACCTGAATCCTGCCCGGAAGACACGCCCCCAGGCTCCACATCTTCCTGAATTTAGTGAAGGCAAGACAAGCCTAGCACCATCTGCTGTTGCCTTGGAGACAGACCAAGGTGCACCCACTTCTTCCCCAGGTACCTACTATGTAGTCACTGCCTCAGACGCTCTGCCCACATCTGCTATTTTTACTACACCTTTCTAATTTCAAGCTTTAGGATCTTAAAGGTTGCATCCTAATTGGCTCTCTGTTCTTCCATATATACACACATGTCTGTGTATCAGGTTCCAGCAGCAAAACAAACTTTTAAACTCAGTGACTGTTACCTTTTTGAAGGCACTGGATTGAAACAGTGTATAGCATCATGTCCTTAAGAGATGATGTATATATTTTTTGTTTTATTTGAAACAGCTAAGTGGCAGTTTAATGGAATTTCCTTCATGCATGTTGACTGAATACAGGAAAAAGGTTTATGGCTGGTTGTCTGTAGTGTCAGTCCGCATGACTCTTCATGTGAAAGACTACTTGCCTGGTAACCTTGTCACTGCCAAGCTTCCACTGCTGGGCCCTTGACCCTTAACCCTCAATTGCTCTTTTGAATAAAAATAAATTAATAATGAGACAAATGTAAGTTGCTCTGGATAAGGGTGTCTGTAAATGCCTTAAATGTAATGTAATGTAAATGTTTGTGTAAGCCCAACCAATCTAATAATGTATGCCACACTTACAGAAGTTTTGTAAACATGTATATGTTGATAAATGGCAATCACAAATAAATTACTTGGTGTGTGCACAGCTGATTTTCGTTTGCAGACATCCACAAAACTCCATAAAAAGGCCAAGTTCAGAGAGTAGAAAATGTAAAATGGCCACAAAACGGCCACAAAAAAGAATTTCTCTTCGAAGTACGACTGTCTGCGAATAAAAACACATTATTTGGCAGCGTACCTAACGGCGTCCCAGCACCTGAAATGACCAAAATATGTTGAGGGATTATGGAGTATTGTCCGTCCAGCACAATATAAGATCAAGCAAAAATGGCTTGACACAAAAACACAGTCAAAAAAATGTAAATACTGTTAATTAAGGAGTTTTGCTGCTACCTGGGGGGAGGCCCAAAGCATGACAAAGCTTTTTGAAATTGACCAGATGCCTTGGAAAACTTAACCAACTTAAATCCTACTCCTGTCTAAATATCTTTTGCCTCCGTAAGGGTATCATGTGCCAACTCTTCCAGTAATATCACTTCTGTCATTTGAGTATGTTATGACAAAAAAATTCTTTGTTGTTTTCTTATGATCTCAACATAACGAAGTTGTTTTCTCATGATCTTGACTTAATTTTCTCGTGATCTTGAAATAACCAAAAGCGGTTTTCTCACGATGTAATTTTATCACGAGAAAATCTCGTGCTTTTTGAATGGGACTGGTGTTACATGCATGTTTGCATCTTTGCCATCATAAATGTAGAGAGGGACTTTATCTCTGCATTAAGAGAGAGGGGTGTCCCCTTCTCAAGTGTCTGATGCTAATATGGAAGTCATCAGTCCTGCAGGGATGATGTATTTTTGTAGGCCACCCCAGAAGTTAGCATCAACCTGTGTCCCTCCTATTGACAAAAAGCCAATTGGATTTTTCCACTCTCTTTTTTGGATTATTGAGGAAAATAAACTCTGTGACCAAGAAAACTATGATTCTTACATGTTTCCTCATTAAGGTAATCTTCACAAATGAACACAAGTTTTGTGAATCTTGAAGCCTAAATACAGTCGGCAGAAGTAAAACGCTAATGTTAGGCTATAAACGAACTACACCACTGTCGCATGACTTCAATGTGACCACCACTATGCTTCTGACAACTCTCTCAATCTTTATTTAAAAAAAAAACAATTGGAATACAATTGTAAAATACTATAAATTGATAAATCTACTAGTTGGAAAGTTTGAGTTGGAATAGTTTGCAAGAGTGTGAGTATAAACACAACGAGGCTGTAGTAGATGAGTTTTTTCTTGTTCGGCGTGATGAATTTTAATGTCCCCGGGGTTTTATTTATTTATTTTTTAAATCCTGAGTGGGGTATTACTGATATATTTTATGTTGTAGTATAAAACCTGAACTTATCTTGAGCTTGTGTTAAACACTGACCTTATTTCAGGCATTTAACCAAAAACCCATTCAAAAACCCCCATTGACTTCGGGATGATGGATGTCCAGTGCACAGAAAAATTAAGTCGAGATCACGAGAAAACAAAGAAAAAATTAATAATGAATGGCCGCTTATAATAATGCAAACAACTTGTCTAAAACATTTGTGTATTTGAAATAAATAAGATTTGAACTTGACAGTGTAAAATGAAGAAACTGATTGCAAATTACAAGATTAGAAACCGATTGAGTTTTGCATTAGTTGGTCTTCTCATGCGTACATTTACACACTTGGGAGCAGTAGTAGGATACGAAGGTTTTGCAGAATTTATGGGATTTTCATGAATAGCACATCTTCTGCGTAAATGCTCCTACAAACGATTTGTGCATGAATCTGTTTGTATCCAGTTTGATAAATAAGAGCCAGTGTTTTCAGGACTTTTGAAATGGAATAAAATTTTTTAGATCCCCCCATTTCTCCCCAGTTGGGTCACTTTGCTAGTTCTCACCTATCAGCTGGGTCTCCCATATCATATGACAGCTGCCAACCAGGGACCGTGATGGCTAACAACTCTGTATCACAGGGCAGTTTTAATGCACTCTGAAGAAAGTGCTATTTGCCGTCTTCTGCATATATGAGCCCGCAGACACCCTTGATTGAATAGTCTTGTCTGGATATACAATTTTTTGGTTCTTCTAGTAAGGAATGAGTCTTAGTAGTAGTAGTATTAGTCTTATGAGTGTTAAGCTTGTGCCCATCCTTTTAATTTTTTTTATTTTTTCCTTCTATAGTCTGAAAATTGTATCATGTAGTGATTAAATCCACTGTCATTGTCTCTAAAGGCGTTTTACCTTGAACTACTATTGAATCTGAGAGCAGATCTACTGCATGATTTAAAGGATTTGGATCTTTTCGTGATGCTCTCCTACAGTGCTGCATAGTTTGTTGGTGTGGCTTCCTGCCACTTTCTTGCCACTTTTCCTGCCACTTTCTTTACTCACTTTGTATCGATTGTCCTGTAGTGGGTACATAATGGGTCTTCCTTTTATGTAAGCTAATACACAGGAAGTGTCATTTTAAGCTGATTGTAACATGACATTGACTTACTGTATTTCTGAAGAAATATGGGGACTGTTAATGCAACAATTATAAATGTGTACAAGATTCATATTGGGTTAATATAATTAAATCAGCAGGGAATGCTTAGCATTATGAGGTTACACTATATGTTCTTTAATTACATAATCCTAATCTGCATCACTTGTCTTGTTTGTTGAGCAGAGGATAAATCTGAGTCCTTTGGCCCTGTAGAGGAGGAGAAATCGAGTGAGCATCAGGTGGAAAACCAAACCGAGCAACCAGGACCTCAAGAACCAGCCACCACTCTCCC
The DNA here is from genome assembly GCF_023375685.1 of Ictalurus furcatus. Lineage (NCBI taxonomy): Eukaryota > Metazoa > Chordata > Actinopteri > Siluriformes > Ictaluridae > Ictalurus > Ictalurus furcatus. The sequence goes on along the minus strand of NC_071260.1, from coordinate 20,938,775 downwards.
AGACCTCGCTGAAAAATCAGACAATGAACAAGATGTCTCTGCTATGGATGTGGAATAAAGAATATCTACAAACTTAACCAGCCTCTCTGGAAAGGTGTGCATTATGTAACGCATGTTTAATATGTTTGGGAGTACTTAGAAAGGTTATAACTTTGGTTTAGACTAGTTTAAGTATACTTTTCTTATTAATTTCTTCTTCTTTTTTTTTTTTTTTTTTACTGTAATAATCTATATTAATAATATTTTTTTTGTTTTATGTTGAAGTAAAATGAATTTGCAACATTTTGAAAGTTTACATGTCTTTAGTTTAGAATGCACTTCCATCTGTCATGAATTCACAGAGCAGTTCATCTCCCTAATGAGAATAACTCCTCAATAAGAGTCTTTTTTCAGAAGGAAAATTCATGTGTACTGTTTGACTGAATGTATTTAACTTGTTTTTCCAGCATGTACAATAATGCAAAATGTCTGTTCTTTTCTGAGAAATGTTTGATATTTATAGATGTTTACACCTTTTATTACAGTACCTTTTTTGAAGGTATTCAGTAGGTTTATAGTTTTCTACGTGCCTGCAGTGAGATGGGTTTCATGTTTACACAGATTAAGCTCATCATTAAAAAAAAAATCCACAGCTGTTTATTTAATTATAGAATCTGAATGTAGAGCAGTATTATATATGTATGTGCCTTTCTATTTAAGATTTCTGTAAAGAATAAATAGGAACTATTTAATTACTACATATGGGGTTTTTATGCCCTGCTTTTTCCTCAAATAAAATTATTTTTAAATATACTCACTTTCACTTGTTTCTTTATAACTACATCCAACTAAAGCAATACTATAACACTACTCAAATGAATTCTGTTAATTTTGTATGCCCTTTGTGTATACCACTATTTTGTACTTTACTTCCCTTATTACATTTACACAGGGGGAAAATGCTAAGCTTACTAAAAGATGTGTGGTTTGTTGTGAGGGATTAGGGGTCAGTCACTCTGCCCAGCTGAATAGTTAACTGAACCGGCATTTCTAGAGAGGAAAAAGCATGTGTCCTCTAAAGAAATTGGTTGTTAGGGCTGTTAGTGGGCTGCTTTATTGCTTACTCCCCTTCCTGTCTGTGTTCTAGCTATCCTGATATGGAGGGACATTGAAAGGAATCTGTTAAAACACAGCCCATTTTCATTAACTGGTCTATTTTGGCTTGTGATCATTTTATTTTATCTCATTGATCATTTCAGACAGTGTTAGATAATGGGACTGACACCCAAGCCCAACCCAGCTTGATTGCTTGACCCTCTTCATTTGCAACAAGAGAACTATCTCTACCCATATTGCCCCGCTGACAAACATACACTCTTCTGTTTCTCACTCTCACACACTGGCTCTCAGGTCATCCTCCCACATTTGTCTTTGGGTTTTGATAATGCATGTTTACAGAGACATGACCCCCTGAGTGTGGCAATGCATCACTGTCAGCAGGACAGTAGCACCTGATTCCAGCACACTCCATCTCAGCTTGACCCCTGACAGTGGCACAGGCACTGGGTTGGAAAAAAACAGCCTGTCAATAGGACGTTTGAACATTTTTATCAGCAAATATAATGTAGATCAAATGTTTGTGAATCATCACTGTTTAGGGCTTTTTGGATTCTTGTCAAAATGAAATGCTTCACTACATATTCCATCATTCTACACAATGACACTGGTTTTTATTTTTTTTTAACAATTTTCAGTGCATTGTCAGTAAAATCATTGTGTGTTTTGAATTGACATTCAATTTAAAGAATACATGTTTCTCACTCCAACATGGGTTTTCATATTTGCAATAGATTAGTTTTTTTCATAGATGATTCAGATGTAGATGGCATAATTACACACATTTTTCACATCTAGTGTAATGTGTTTTTCTTTTGAGACCTTTATATGGATTCCATGTAGTACTGCTACTTCATTTGTCTTGTCCACTTTTCCTTTTTGATATACTTTGTTGTTGTGTTTTGTTTTGTTTTTATAGTTAAGAAGAATTCTCTTTCAAAACACATGTGGATGTATCAAATAAGGGGAAATAATTTCTTTTTTTTTTTTTTTTGCTTTTCTATCCTCATTTTATATGCTTCGTACACTCTTTAAACAATAAGTGTAACTTTTGTGCATTTGTGGAACAGAAAGCATATGTTCATCTGGCTAGAGCTGTTATTTTTACACATTCTATGGTCACTCTGTCTTTTATTTCCTATCAGAAGATGTTTCGCTTCATACAGCCTACTGGCAGCTAACATAAATGTTATCAGACATCGCACAGAGATATGTGTTGAGTGTAAGAGAAAAAACAAACAAACACCTGAGTGAATACATCACTTCTGGCCTTCCAAGGCCCTGTTTGTCCATTCAGCAGAGGTTTGTCCCATCAGCGATGTGCTATCACATAGCCACTAATTGATTTTCAAGGATGACAAACGATGCAGTGGTCAGCGAAGCTGAGGTAATTCAGTCACGAATGGAAGACTATAGCATGGCTTGTCTAGGATCCCAAGCTCTCTGAAATGTTTATGTTCACTCTGTTCCATTTGACACAAATTTATACTGATCTTTTATTTATGCCTTGAAAGAATGGCAAATAAGAAACATAAGTGTTCTTGATATTGTGTTTTGTCATATCTAGCAGCCAAAGATTGAAATCCTGGGAAACAATTTTCTGTCAAAATGAAAGAGCTTGGCCTTGTGAACCCTTGAGGAAAATAACACCACTGGTTCAGACAGAATATGAAACACCGAGGCAGAGAATAAGTAAAACAGACAAGAGCAGCCTCCATGTCACTTTTCCATTTGCTGCTTTTGAAAGAGAACATCTCAAACTTTACCCTGTGTTAAAAAAAATGAAGACCTTGTCGTTATCTTTATTTATGTACTGAAGTCTAAAGCAAGTCTATGCAGAAGACTGCAGACTCACTTAGTGTTGATGATCTCAGTTCCAGACTGCTACATGTACATCTGTGGGTTTATCATTTTAGCATTGCCTATCAGCAGAGCATGTGCTGTTTCCTTGAGGAGGATATAAGAGAATAATATAAAATAATGAGATGAGTGTCACAAAAGCAATTAACATTCCCTGAATATTAGAGTTCACCATTGGATGATGACAACTGCATCATTATCAAAGCCATCACAGTGCAATAGTGGCCCTGGGAGGCATTAAAATCAAATTAGAGTTATACAGGCATATGCTGCTGCTATGGCCTAAATGAGGAGACACTCTTCGAGCAGTTGATATCTAGCGATTAGTTCTTGGCTCTGTGGTCTTTAAATGCCACAAGACAAAGTTGAGTGCCATGAATTCATTTTGCGAAAAGGTCATGAGGTGCCAAAAATATGTTGATTTGAATGGATTTACCGTTTAAACCACAAACCGCATTTAGGCAAGCTGATTCCCATCTCTCCCTGCTCACTGGGGCCTGTCATAAATCGTTAAACAGGAACAATAAGCTTCTCTGGAGCAGAAAACCCTTTCAACATGATGCTTTAGCTCAAATTGAAATTTGCTCTTCAAATATATTTAGAGGCATCATAATGTTTAGAAATGTCAGCACCTTATCACCCACAATGTTTATAAACACTTGCTAAATTCACCTCCAAAAGGGCACCAATCTTGGCAGGAACTGTGAGTCCTATTATCCTTCCTCGCTTTGGAGATATTGAATAGTATACTCATTTTCCAGCAAACTGTTTTGATATTGAAGGATCATGGATCTTCATGGATGAAAAAAGATATACAATAAAGTTCATTTCTCTATGTTAAGGGAACTGGGTAGTGTACCTTCCATATCAATATTCCTGCATTTACGTGCTGGGTTTATCTTTATTGCTGTTCTTTTTAGCCAAAGTGTCTGTCTTCAGTCAGAGCATGGACTTTGACCCTCATTATTCTTACTTCCACATTAGAAATGGTTCCCCATCTCATAACAACAGACAAACCTGATTAGAATGAGAATATCGTTTTAGGTTGTTTGCTAGACTTGGGAGAAAATGGAATATGCTTAGAAAGTCTTCATGAGAGCTTTAATGAAAGAATGCATCCCTTGAACCACTAGAAGAAGAAGAAGCCTTTACTGGTCACATATACGTTACAGCACAGTGAAATTCTTTTCTTCGCATATCCCAGCTTGTTAGGAAGTTGGGGTCAGAGCGCGGGGTCAGAGCGCAGGGTCAGCCATGATACAGCCCCCCCAGAGCATGGAGAGTTAAGGCCCAACCATGGCAGCTCGGCGGTACTGGGGCTTGAACCCCATCCTTCTTATTTTGGATGCACACAAACGTCTTTTTGTATGAAACATTACTTACCCAATCCTTAAAAAGTATTATATAGAGCATGTTTGTCTCCCATGTTTGCCTTCTATTTTTATTTAACAAATTGCAGTTTTGTAATATGCTACTGTTGAGAACTGACATGCACCAGCTAACCGTCTACACATAATATATAATTTTATCCTACATCCATACTGTAATTCAAATTTTTGATTGACTATTGATTGTAATATTGTATGAGAAGATACCGAATTACAAATCAGTGTAACAGATCAGATTTACTTAGCAAATCTAATTCCCATATATGTTCAATAATTATGACAATTAACAAGCTCTGCTATAATGCAGCATTGAACATTTGATGCCACCAGAAATAGCTGATTTTATATTTTAACCCATTTTGGGTTGCATATTCTATGTCTACCTAAATCAAGGCACTGCGCATAAATGTACACACTGGCCTCATGCTGTAACATGCGACTGATAGTGGTGTTGGCATGAGCCTGCATGCACGCTTAGTATATCTTGTAGAAATCATATGAAGCATCCTGAATGCTTCGGCCCCATTTTATGGCTTCATCTATTACCACTCTGTCATTGTTAATTGTCTTCTTTTTACCTCCGCAGGATTCTCCAAATTGGCCCTATCGAATGTGACAGGAGGAAGAGCATTAAGCATCTGACAAGATGATATCTAAGTTCAATTTCCTCCCCCTGCCCTGATATATACCTGCAGCACATCATTTTCCTTTCTGTCATAAAGAGTGCAATAAATCAGCGGTGCTTATGGAGGCATGGCAGAAAACAGGGCCTCTGGATTTGTGTCCCCAGCTCTGGCTATTACAGAGCTGTACTGCTCCTTCAAACAAAAATCATCAAATGTAATGCTGCTGAGATTAGGGAGATTAAGAGAAGGAGAGCAGTCAAGACTGGTAAAACACAAGCAATCTGTGTTTCAACTCAATAAAAACACAGCTTTTTCTTCCTCCCCTAGTTGACACCATTATCCATCTGTTTGGCTGAAATTGCTGCATCATGGTATAAACCTGAGACACAAGTGACACATCCTCTAAAATAAAAGGGAACATTAACTGCTCTATCTTCCTGAGGCCCTGGGAGTCGCTGGATATAAGCTCACTCAAGTGTGGTGGCAGTTATTCTGTGTTTTACTAGACTGCAGACAATTATGCTTTGCTCCGCTCCCTCTGAAGACAAACTGCCAGGGCCTCAGCTGAAATGATTTCAAATAGATTTTACAAAATGTCTGTAGCTTGATTGCTTCCATATATTATTTCTCTTAAATGGACAGAAAAAAAAGTTTGCAAAAAGCAAGTATATCTACAAATCAATCATGACACTGCTTAGAAAAAAGAAAGTATCAAATAATCAGATGACACACTGTGTGTGTGTGTGTGTGTGGTTGTGTTTCAGTGTTTTTATCTCTTGAAATGACTAAAAATTATTAAAAGTCTTCATAATGATAGGATACTGTCAAATGTCCTTATTATCACCCAGTCCTCACAAAATATTTTCAGATTTTCTTTGAAAAACTAAAAGTGCCTAAATATTTTTCTTTTAGTAAGTGAGGTTAATTTCAGGTGTAGGCATTTATCTGTTACAATAATAGTTCTCAGTGGCAGGTCCTCACAAAGACAGTAATACTGGGTGTGAAGATTAAAAAAAACCTCTAAACTATCAGTAACATGAGAGTTTTCCCTCTTTCATTGTTGTCCTTATGTCCTCTTAAAGCCACAGGGACACACACAGGCTATTAGTGCTCTGGCCGTTCATCTCATAGCATTAGTTCATTGAATAATATTTGGTGAAATGGTGAAATGTACATATAATGTATACTTCGTAATATGAAAGCAGATTTTGGAGTTAGTTTTTATGTAGTCACTGCACTACTTATTAAATACATTGCATATTTGTAATATTTTAAATTTGTGGTGATTATTGGAAAAGGTTTACATTTAAATGCATTTAAACCTTTTTAGTTCCTTTTAGTTCGTGCCACGCAATATAAAAAAAGTCTTCCTATTGTTTATCTAGACAGGGCTATGAAGAGAATAACAAGTGTACTGCTCTGTATTCTTCCCATCTATTGGTTCATATATCAACAACAAAAATAGTCCAGGCTGTTGCCCTCAGTCGAGAGTATGGCACAAACAGTAGTGTGAGTAAGGGTCTACTCTTCAGTCACACATACACACACCCATGCAGACAAACATTGATGGTAGTGAATACCAAGCCTGGCAATAGCCCCCGATTCCAACCAGAGAGATGTGATTACAGCACGGAGCTGCGATTCAGCATTATGGTCATACACATTTATTACATTGACTCTGGGTACCTAATACAACCAAGCATAACTCCATCCATCTCTGTTTCGTGCAGGAGATGAGATAAACATATAAAAAGAAAAAAAAAGTTGCCGCAATTGTGCATAAATTGTGCTGAATTGTAACAATGGTTAAATTAAAGAATTGCTTGACTGGTTTTCACTGCCTAAATATAAAGATTATATTTTTGATGCATCTTTATCATATGTTTGTCTTCCTCCCTGTTGCTCTCATTACACCATTTTGAATTTGTGCCAGTTAACAAATGACACAATTATCTTTATTAATTTGAGCATAATCCTGGCATGAGGTTCAAACCAGATGAAGAAACGATAGAATTGACAGTTAAGAGTGGAAAGAGGCCTGTAGCTGTTGCTTGAAAGAGCGATTACCTGTCTTGAAAATCTCTGTATTGATCTCTCTCCTCAATTAAAGCTCCCATCTACATATTCGCCTTCATTTTCAGAGTATATAAGCATTCTGCAAACTCTAGGCATGCACCCAGTGTTGTAATCATCAGAGTTACATAAGCATGTATTCTATCGTTTGTAGGCATGGGTGTCCTTGAGTATCTTGAAAGGCGCCCATAAATAAAATGTTTTATTATTATTATTATTATTATTATTATTATTATTATTATCAAATAAGGAAAATATATAAGCCCTTTGCTATAGTATAGTACATTTTGGTTTTGAATTGTTCTTCTATTTTTTTTTAGATGACAAACAGACAAAAAGTGTTGTGTCTGAAAGCAGTCTCTAAGTCATCATTATTGTTGCGCTGGGCATGGGCTGCTGCTCTGGGTGGAAAGGGAGCTGATGGTGTGAGACCATAATACAGCTGCACAATGTTGTGCTCATTTCACCTCTTATACGATCTGTTATCCACAAGGCCAGAGCTCAGGTAGTCCACATCCAGTAAAACACCCCAGCACTGTTTGTCCCGTCCTTGACTCCTAGTGTGGTAGACTGCAGCTCTTTCACTCTGTAAAAATGAGTTCAAAAGATACAATAGGAGTCTAAAATGGCCATTTTTACTGCAAAATAAACATCTCTTTTGGGCCTTTCCATTTAACATGAAATATATGTGACTGGTTGCATAGTTGCTACAATGGCAGCAGATGCCAGTCATTAGCACAAGACTCCTTCAGTGAGCACAAGCTAAGTGCTCTAGTTGTGGAGGATGTAAACATTCACCACATACTAATGGTGGAGAATATTCGCCAGGTAGTCCTTTCTATTGCTGGCAAATTCTCCATGGCTGGGTATAATTAATAGCTTTCCAGTCTACAAGGCCATAATGCTCATCAGTTATTAATTAGAAATTCGTTTTACTGAATAAATAACACTGATGATTGATGATGAAACTTGTAATTGGGCTCTGAGAGCAATTCTCTGGGGGAAAGCATCTTAGAGAAAGAAAACCACTGTTACAAGCGCAACACAGTCGAATAAGGAATTGCTCTGTTATGCTTGCAGAGGGTAGACCGCAGATAAGTAACGTAGTTTGATCAAAGATCTATCAAAGTTCTGTTGTTCCACTTACAGGGAAATGCAGCTAAGCAGTACTCAATTCGGACACTCGAAAGTGTTTTACTGAGACAAGATGATATTTTTATGATTCCACTTTGCTTCAAGCACTATTCAAGTGGTTATTTCAAGATTCTGAAAGAAGAACATATTCTTATATATATATTTTGATAAATAAACCTGGATTAAACAGAATGCATACAGAAATCTACTGTACACCTGAAAGGACTTGCATCCTGAGACATAACTTGTTTATAATGTAAACAAAATTCTCTGTGTTTTTGGCTCTCTTTTATCCTTTGCTCTTTGATCAGTGTGTTCAAATTGTTTACTCATGGAATTACCCAAGTCTGGGTCAAAGAGGGTCAGATTAGCTAGAGAGCTCAGTATATTTTTTAAAATATTTATTGTGACAAATTTGTATGCAAATTTATTATGAAAACCTGCATGATTGAATTTTTTCAATACATACACAGCTGACCGCCATAATGAGATAAAAGACAACATACTGACAATAAGTGCAGTCTGTTGCTGAATCTATTGTTTGGACTGTGATCCTTAAGCATCTTCACTTGGAATGGCTCTTATCGACAGCATCACTCCTCATCAGTGATGGGTTAGTTTAGAAACCATATATGTGACTCAAGGACAGTGAGATATAGACCTATAAGGCTTCTGGCTTCTGCATCATATTTTTCATCGGTGGAAGGGAACAAGGCAGGTGAATAAAATCACTAAAGTGAAATTGTGCTGTTATGGCCTTCTGGATCTTCAGTGATCCATGTGTAATTTACTGAGAAAGCCATTGGATATTTTGAACAAACCTTTGTGAAGAGGCATATAATCTTAATGTTGCTGGCTAATTCCAGGACATGAATTAAGCTACTCTTGAGTTTCACATCAATATTTGCAACAAAGACTTAGGTGACAACAATAGCATCATGGTACTGTATAGTTAATCGCAGAAACTGCACGGTTGCTAAGCTACTGACTCTCCTGGGGCCATGCACTATACGGCACCGTCTTCTTAAATGACGGCGGGGAACGGTTAAAACTCCAGCCTTCTGTGGCTCACTATTGATTTTACACAGAAGATCCAAGCACTCATGATAGGCTTTTGATATATTTTCCTGCTGTAGTGGGTCCCTTGGAACTTTGCAAGAAAAATATCTGTCAATATGCTCCTATTATGATCTCTTGATCTGTGGCTATAAAAACCTTAAGCGGTGGCCCTTATTGCAAAATAATGGGTTAGACTATTCAATATCAAGTGCTGTTGCAATTTAGGATTTTTCAAAGTATTGTTTTGTCAGTAAGCAGAATAACCCTCTGTGGCCTTTTTTTCCACAATGCTCAGGGCCTAATTAGTTTGATTGACTTGAAGGAGAGAGGGATCAGCTGTGACATCACAGGCTTCAGTGATAAATACCGGCTGATGGGCCAGTCTCATCCTGGCGGCCGTCACCACCTCCCTCACCTGTCACACTCAGCCGCCTGCATCAGCCCCCTACAGACTAGTGCGTAGCACTCGCTGCCCTATTAGCAATTTATAATGGTGATCAAGAAGTAGTCAGCGGCGAATCAAGACTACTGTCTCCCCTCTGTGCTAATTGGGCTGTGTTCTTTTCTGATAAATGGCTTGTGACTAGCGTGAGGTCCCGTGGATTTTACAGCTTCTAATGGCCCACACTAACTATATTTTCTAACAGATACTGGGTCAAGGAATGGAGATGGGGTGCAAAAATGTTAATTAATATCAATAATGGCCAATTATTAGTTTGACAGAAGGATCCAAGCTAAGTGTGTGCTCTAATGACTCCGAGCTAAGTTGAAGGGAAACAGTGGCAAATTAGCATAACAGTGTATGCACACTGCATGGAGGTGCCTAGCAAACATCTGCTGTGTTAGAAATTCAAATACGCTCCCTGTTAGTGGTGTTGGATGTAGTCGCATAATCAGCCATTCTTTGTCGGCCATTTTGACGGCACTAACAATGCCCTGGTGACTGGTTGGTGCCGCCCCTCTGGGCCTTCCAATCAAGAGTGGCCTCATGCAGACCCCGGCCGTAACCGTAACAACAGCTGAGTTAAAGAACACTTCAGGGACCGGCTTTGTGTCACAGGCACTAATCCTCTTCTACCATTACGCCGCCTTTTATTAAGACTAACATTTAAACAGACGGGCTTTAATCAAATTTAAACATGCTCTTGGAGGATGAATAGAAGTGTAAATGACATATTAATTGACACCGTTTTCTCCTATTGGTTCAGTCCACCTCTTTGCTGAACAAACAGTTTTGCTTTGCTTTGTTTAATTAATCATAAGAGGTGGATTTTATCATATTATTCAATAACTTCTGCATCAATAATGGACAGATACCATGGTCAAATATACAAAAGTTAATTTATTCAATAGCACTGGGATGGGATATTTAACTACTACTTCAGCAGGCCACAGAGGACCAAACACAGAATGTAAATTGTCCCCCAATACTGTCCAATATATTCCAGGCTTAGGCCAGCGCTCTCAAATTAACACTGTAGTCACTAACTTAAATAATGTGCTTTTTTAAGAGTGTCTGGTTAATCTATTGTAGTGTGGCAGCAGTGTGACCGTATTGACCAAATTGGACCATATGACAAGCGGTGTACATGTCAGAGTCTAGGAGGAGTAGTGGGTCCCAATGGACTGGCTTTTGAGGGCCAAAAGCTTGGCCCAGCTGTAGGAAACCTGCTCTCCTACTACCACACACAGCTGCAGTCAGTGGAAAAGGGTGGTGGGCCAAACGAATATATATGATCCTGATGTACTGCACACAGTGTCTTCTTTTTGAATGGAGGTCAAACTGAAATCACTGTATTTTATCTCACCATGGTGTTTAAAAAGTCATCAGCGAAATAAAGATAATGCAATTCCTGACGAATATATTTTCAGTGTGAAGAAATGCATAGACATTCAAAAGAAAAAGAGATCTTCATGCCGTAAAGTTTTCCCTCCTCCAAATGTAGTGCACACACCACTTTATTGTGTTCTCTCTAAACCAATAAAATTCTCTATTTCACAGCCCAGTGTTCCATATGAAGAGGCTGCTCAGGCTGCAGTCGTACTTCCCATTTATTTGTCTAGTGCAAGAAAATATGAGATATATACTGCAAGCAAACACTGCCCCATGTTTATAATTTGGGAGAGAGAATGTTTACTTACGGAAATTTTGCAATACTTTTAAATAGCTTTTCTATTTTTATTTATTATGGTATGGAATTTAAACTGGTATGAAAAACACCTAGCTATCCAACCCAACAAGCTTTCTATATGAACTTACATACTAAGGAAAGAAATAAAACACTTTGTTATGAATGTGAACCAGTTTGGAAATATTTTGGATGACTTGAAAATTAAATCTCCAGAATAACAGACTTTTTTTTTCATTGGTTTATAACAATGAAATAAAATAAAATGGTACAAAACAAAACAGCATAGTTTTATGTGAAGTATTTTAGTGCTAATAAATAAGCCTGATTTATTTTTTGTTTTAATGAAATACGGTGCTAAGAAATTGTCCTGAAATTATCATCCACAGCTGAAAATAGGGTGTCTTATACTAGCTGGGCTGTCCATAGCAATACCTGTCTAGTGCAGCTATTTCAAATAATATGCATCTAATATTAAGCGTTCATTCTTCTTGTTCCCTTCCCCCTTCTTTGTCTTCTCTGTGAACATGGCTTGCCATTTAGCCTGTGTAATTACTCTCTGAGAAGAACAGATCTAAAGCAGGCCGAATGTCCTTTTGCTGTAGCAGAGCATGAGGTCATGCTGCATGTCTAAGATCTCAGCCTGTATTATCAGATCACTATCATCTTCTGCCTGTAACAGTGTGTTCAGCTGGCATGGAGACTTACGTGTGTGCGTGTGTATGACCTTCTCGTGAACACTCTCTGCATGTAGTATGCGGAGGTGGTGTGTCGTGTCTGAGCAGGGCAACGAGGTCTCTGTGCTTTGTGGTTGGAGTGTCCTGAACTGAGCTCGACTCAGCAGGGGAGAGCTGCTCCACCAAATGGACATGCAGCACTTCCCCTCGAGGGCAAATCTGACAGTGCATATCTGCATATCCACCAGCGTGTTTTATGCAGCATGAAACCCTATGACACGAAGGGGGCTTATGAAGGATTCTACCTTTGCTGTGCCTCAAATGGTGCCGAAGTGATTGACAGGAATGGCGGAGAACAGAGTACGCTGTGGCCTGGTTAGCCTAGTGTTGTGAACAATATTGCAGGCCTAATTTTATAGATATTTAATTGTTAATGCTGAAATCTATCTATCTAATATTATTTCTTACCGAAATATATACATTTATTTTTCTGACAGGTTTTTTTTCATTAATGATGATGGTGAACTACTGCAGAAATGTTTGCTTTCACAAAGGCTTTAAAACAACAACTGTGTCCTTCAAAATATTTCAAAATATTACACAATTTTTGTATTTTTTTTGTACTTTTTTTTGTCCCAACTTTTACCCTTCAACCTGATGTTCAATCCATCCAATCACACAAACAGGCTAATATCTACGAAAGTCACTAGTACATATGATAACTTTTCTAATGATAGGTTGTGATTTCCACCATTGTCAACTGTTTTTTTTAATTCACAGACTTCCTGGCTATGGTTTACGGTTTTTATGAGTACCTGTACCCATTTTGAGAACCATGAGACTACACACTCAAACTCAAAACTGGTGTCTTAATTTCACACTGTTGAAGTAAAGCTATATTTCCTTACAAAAACTTTAGAGTGCCAGTCATCAAACAGTATCACACCTAAACCCATTCAAGATGTAAGCAAATAAATGGTTCACTCAGTGCATACCAAGCTCACTAGCCCAAATGTTACAGGTCTGTTGAGTTCATTAATGTCTGAATGTAAACAGTCTATGCAGGATAAGCATCTTCACAAACTGGTAAAAACCTTTTTTCCTTTTAGAGGAAAAATATGACCTCAATACACCTCCAGTGAATACTTAAACTTGTTTGCATGAATTTGGAACTTCCTCCACTAGAGTGAAGTAGCTACCACTTTATTTTGCTTAATTCATTTGCTAAGTAGTTGAAAGGGCCAGCTTTTACGGTGATCATTCATTATATATGTCTATCTTGTGAAAATATATTCAAATGGCAGAAAAGGCATCAGGTCCTGAATAGCAGTGCAAAGCCTTTCAGGTGATATTGTGAGGCCAATTATGGAAGCTTGTTAATCAAAATTATGAAATTTCATTACATATTGTTCTGTTGTTCAAACTCTTAAGCACATATTTAAGATATATCACCAGGTATTATGGTACACTCTTAGAGAAAAGCAGTTCTTCTGGGATTATTTATTTATTTAACAAATATCTAAAGAATCATTTAGACTGCTAGATGAATTTTTTTTAAAAAAAATACTATTGCATAAATACTACAATCATTCATAATTTGTTATAAGCTAAATTTCATTTTATATACTTCAGTGACCAGCAAATTCTTATAGTAAGATCTGGCTGCTATCATATTTGAAGGTATAATAAACAGTAAAGTGGGACTCGCAGCTGAAGGCGTTCCCAGGGGAATGGAGAAACTACTGTATATAAGCAGTTTGTCTGCTGACAGACATCAAAATCCAGATTAGCCTAATTTTCCCCAAACCTTGGCTAAATCAATGCTCCTTAGAAACAGAGGGCTGATTTGTGAGCTGTTTGTTTTCATTAAGGTTTGAAAAAGGTTAAATATTTCTGTTGTCTAAAAGTCCTGTCTCAAAGCTCTTTCCTCATTTAACAATAAGACTTTTTCTCCACTGGCTTAACAGCACTGAAAAAAAACAATACGACAACATATGTTTGATCCACATTGTTGCATTGCACAGCGTCTCTGTTGAGTGGCGACACCGTGTGTATGATGGTGGGACATGTGTGTACTTTGACGGCTGCTTGCATGTTGTGTTTGTCACTGTTTCTATAGCCTCGTGTGTATAAATTTGCTGTCTGCTTCTCCGTTTCTTCTTCTTAATTCACTGCAGTCGGGTTGTTCTGTAGCCCTCCTTGCCAGTCCCCTGAACAATCGGAGTGGAGACAATAGCTCTGCAATGATGGAGCCGTACAGCAGCCATCTGCAGCAGCAGCTGCCACGCTGCATCTGCACAATATGCTGCAGCACCCAGCCCCAGTAATCTGCATAATAAGGAGAGGCCTTATCCCAGTCTAGTTAATAATCACAAACAATCGATGCACTTCATTCCCTTACTGGAGCTGGTTAAAAAGCCACACACACACATTCACACATCTAAGATACACACACACACAGACACACACACACACACACACATTCACATACCTGTACACCCATAAACATTTGTGCAGTTGATGCACACACACACACACACACACACACACACACACACACACACACACACACTCTCTCTCTCTCTCCTGAAAAGTTTCATTATGCTTGTTGTGTCCCTGAGACAGCTGGAGTTCATGCAATATGATGTAGCGATGTTGGTTTTGCCTGAAGCTACAGCTTTACACAGGTCTCGATTTCATTTTTTCATGAATACCATAATTAGGACACTCTGGATTTTCATATTGGGCCTGGTGTGATGGGAATGATGGGTAGAGTAGTGAACTACTCGTGTTTTGCAGTTTAAAGGACAGAAGTAGTGGACATGTATTAAACAGATTAGACAAGACCCGATAAGGTTTTTGACTTGAAGAGCTTTTTCCCTTCACACCCACAATCAATACATGTGGGAAACCAATTTACAAGTCTGGTGTAGTGAAGCAAAAATACTGATATTGTGACTCATGCCTGTAAGCATCTTGATCTTATTACAAACATCACTGTAGGAATTGTATGTGCTGTATATCCTATTAAATAGATATGCAGATTGTAGTGTGCTGTGTATAAACCACACTGAGTCTGTATGCATAGGAATAGAGATAGCTATGAGAGATATGATAAAAGCCAAATAAAACACTTTATCCATAGCATTATTTTTTGGTATCTACAGACACAGTCAATTAAAATATAAGGGACATATAACACTGTCATTTAAGTAGTGTAGTAAGTATAAATTATTTGCTTAAGAAAAGTGATAACATGCATTATTATTATTATTATTATTATTATTATTATTATTATTATTATTATACAAAATGTAACTGCAAATAACTTTTGAGACATCATGATCTATGCTGGTGTAAAATGTTAAGGTTATTACAATTTCCTTTATACAGTGTGCTGTCATACTATAACAACATCCCTAATCTGCTTAAAACAGCCCTATATAGAATAAATACTTCACCTTGTACAAATAACTTATATTATAATCACTCATTATGCCCTTACCTATAACCCTCACTGTTAAACATGTTTTTTTGTGTATTTCTGATGTTCTGCTAACTCCAGGAGGCTCTGCTATGGTGTTGTACCTCATCATCTGTGCCATGATTTAAGCAAAGGATGAAACACCTGCTTGGCTTGCAGTCACAGAGACTGAGTTCTGCTCTCAGCTTCATCAACCATGCACCTTCATTTGCATAATTACAAAGAGCAACCAAATGACTTCTGGGTTTTACCTCATTAAGACTGAACCTCAGCTTCTACCCAAACAACTATTATCACATGGAAATTGACTTTTAATAGTACAACAAGAATTATGCTTTATACATCAAAAGACAGGTTTTCAATTATTAATAACTAGTATATTTGTTTAAGAGCAAAGTAGTGCTAATGTTGATTTTTGATTTGAGCAATCAGTTGTACTATGAAATTAAAGTTAAGCAATTTTTTGTTAAACTATCTCCATGACAGTATTTCTTAAGAAAAAAAAAAAGCCAAAAAGTCAACAGGCAGGGTTTCTTTCTTTCTTTTTTTTGACTAGAAGTCATTTTCCCTGATGCATGGATATGCAGTGAAGTTGATGTTGAGAAATGTGTAGCATAGTGTGAAATAAATAAATACCATTGGGTAAAGGGACTGTTAATATATTCCACTTTTACACATTTAATTTAAGCGTGTATTAAAGTGGATAATGAACTCTTAGCAGACACTAAATTGATAGAGTGGGAAGTGTGCAATAATATTGATCAGTAGCGCACTCCCTTTGGTACTCCGAAGTTAGTAGCATATGCTGATTGAATATAAACAATTTAATGTACTTTGTGTTATGAAAACTGTGATATAAAATTGTGGCTCTGTTTTGCATTCCTAAATCTGGCATAGTGTTTATCCCCCATAATATCACATTATACTAACAGGCATGAGTAATAATACATTTTCCTTGTGGTATTAGCTGCAGTATTTGAAATGTTTGACTGTGGTTTGTTTATTTTTAGCTTGGGAAATCTTCTTACTTGCTTTGGTGCTCAGTTTGCAATGCTTATTAAGTATGATTTATATTACAATGCCATTTACTAATATGATATACATTTCTCTGACAATACAGTGTATGAGTGTACTGTAGTATAGTAATCACATCCTTATTCAGAAGCTGTTTTGGACATGTACTATGAATATAGATTGTATAAGTAATGCAGAAAACTTTAATCTTTTTGTTGATCTTAAGATCACAATGTTTGTAAAGATAAGGATAATGTTGAATATGACCTGTTTCACGACAGTTATAACATTTATTGCGCATTTAACCTGGCATCACCAAACTATTTTGATATTAGTGGAAACTACAAATTTGACTGCCACACATTAGGAACTGGATTAAACTGGTCATAACTCTATATTTTTTATGGAACTCTTTATGAAAAGTTCAGACCTGCTTTTTTATGCCTTATTTTTTAGCATCAATCAAACCAGTGAATTTGAGAATATGTTTACTTTGTTCACAGACATTTTCTAGCTGATAAATCCTAAACAAAATTCTCAAAGCTGAGTCTCACAGCTGATAATTAATTTAAATAAATGCAAAATATAAATTATTATAAATCATGGAGGTGGTATGGAGATATAGCAGGTAGCTTTGCTGCCTTACAGCTCCAGGGTCCTAGTTCGATCGATCCTGAGCTCGGTTTACTGTCTGTGTGGAGTTTCTGTGCATGTTCTCCATGTGTAAACATGGGTTTCCTCTAGGTTTTCTGGGTTTCCTCCCACCTCTCAAAATCATGCTGAAGCATAAATCAGCTACTCAAAATTGCCCCTAGGTTTGAGTGAGTGTTCAAATGTGTGTGTACATGATGCCCTGAGATGGACTGGCATTCCTGGGATAGGCTCCAGATCTACTGCGTCCTTGACCAGATTAAAGCTGAAGATGAATGAATAATGCAACTATTTTGCCAATGTCCTTGAAGTCTTTAATTACTAATACAGAGTCAACCTCTAACACCCATTTTAAATATTTCCATTTTATCCATCATCCTCATAACTCTCAGGAGCCATCAACAGGTCAGGCTTACATATTTCACTCTTATAACTACATACTTCATCACTACAAGCATTTATTCTCATACATTACAAAGAGTCTAAGACAACTGAATAAGTTATAGTTAGTGTATGTTTTAAAGTGAATAATGGAATAATACACTGGGGCTTTGATTTCATTAAAAACATTGAGCAGCTACTTTGCAGTTCAGTGAATGTCAAATGATCTGCATGTGAGATTATGATTAATAGAAGCACCATTTTTTGCATCTTTGTGCATGAGTTTCTTGTTTTCTGAGTTTGTGTTCCCTGAGTGATGAGAGATGAGTATGGCAGGTGCACTGCTCTCCTGGCGATGCACTGGGTAATGGTGAAGGCACACAGGTGTGATGTGTTGCTGTGACAATGTGAGCCAGGTGTTTATTGAGATATCAGAATATGTCAGGGTGAGAGAGATGCGCTTGTCAACTGGGGTTTAGATCTGTCATTCTCTCTCAAGTACATTACTAAGAGTCTAAGACAACATGACAGCACAGGAAACACCTGTAGATATATACAAACCGGAGATATCTTCTTTTTAACCCACCATCATTTAGCTAATAGAGTTGAGAACTCACTAGATGGAATGCTGCAATGTCTTGGTTATAAGTTTCTGTGTTGAACTGGCATTGTATCTCAAGATGAATTTGTAATGCTTCATAGACTATAAAATAACTTGTTGATTAATAAGGTATAATCGGATGCCTCAGATATTTTATTAACTTTTGCATTAGCTTTGGTGAAACATTTTTTCTTCAAGAGTTGAGGGATCTTTATCACTGTGCTACACTTCTATACTAGAGGTTTGTTAATTATAAACACTCTCTTCACCTGAGTCAATTAAGATTAGATCTATAGTTAACTCCTCATGCATTTCTGTTTCTATCATGTGATGCTTCCTCGCTGTTGCTGTTCTGACTCCACTCAGCCAAAATGCTGATAGATAGGGAGCCAGAATGTCTCCTCCAGCACATAAAAGGCTGCTAGATTTACGGCAAAGGTTTTTTTAAAAAATTTTTTTATTTCAAACCCATGTTAGTCTCATCTGATAAACAGGCACTTTAGCTGCAGGCTAAATGGGTCTCTTTGAGGTCCTGATTTTAATGCTGTGAGGGGAGTCATTTTGACTGGCTTTTCCCCTCTCTGATTAGCAGAGCGTGAGTGCAGAATTTGGACTCAGATCTCTGTCTTACGAGGTGGGGCACTTGTAAATGAAAAGATCCATAAGTGATGGTAGTTTTATACTGAGTTAATAGATGAGGAAAAATGAACTTTTCACAGATGTAAATGATTTCGTGCTCGAAGCTCAGTCCCATGGTTTCCTAGGAATTAGGGTGAAGCTGAGCTCCCAGCTTATTTTTCTGCCTTTTTAGAGAGGAAACACGTCAGGGTATTGGCCCAGTGCACACGTTCCTATGAGATGTGATTAAAGGAAAATGCCATGTTGTACCCTCATGTTTTCAATAATAAATTAGGCACAGATTTCAGATGGCTGGACTTGCCTGTCCAATGGCTTGTCACAATGCATGCAGAACTTCTGGCAAAACTGATCCTTAGAAGCAAACTGTTGATTTAAAAAAAAAATAAAAATAAAAAATTGAATGAAATTATGAAATGTAACTATAAATTTAAATCTACCATCTTGAAGTATTTTTTTCTGTATCCAACTGTCTGGTTCTCTTTTCCTCTATGACATTAGCACACCGTTAAGACTTCAGACAATGTGCCATTATTTTAGCTACATTATGATATTATCTTAATCACCAACTTTGTAATGGCACTCTCTGGCTCTCTATAACACTCTGTCACCTGCATATAAATGAGATGCCTATAATGGTGGTGAGGGAGAATGTAAGTAACTGAAGTGATTGGGTTTGCATTTGGATGAAGGCAGACTCAAGGTTATATCAGAAGCGGTAAACTACTTTAGTCGCAGCTCATAAATTTGCTGCACAGGCTAAGATGGGGAGTGAGATAAGTTTTAAGTTCAAATCTGCCCAGATTCCTGTGTCTATGTGAATTCAGTGCATGACAGGAAGTATGTCTGCTTGTATATTCATTTTATTTGATATGTATTTGGATCTAGTGATTCAACAGAGCAAATGTATGGATATTTAAATTAGCATCACTTGATTTACTAACACGGTGGTAGTCTGTTCCTCATATTAGCTGCAACAGCAAGTGTCTGTAACTGACTAACCATTAAGTGCAGTTCACTGCCTTTGATTGGAGTTCAAAATGGACTAAAAGTTGTCTAAATAAAGCTATTACACAGAGTTAAATACTTAATATTTTGTTGTTTTTTGGCCACTGAATTAATACCCTTACAATGATATTGTTTTACACATTTAAAAAAGTAAAATTGTAAGAGTGCAGTTTCTTTCCTGGTGAACACTAAATCAATTGTGTAACTTAACTGAGCTATGATGCCACACTAGGTGCCAGCATAATATAATCTCTACACTTGTCTCTACTTTTTGATCTCTAAAGCATTGTAATGTATTTCTTTTATTGTTGTACTATATCATTGAACTAAAATTTATCATTACCAAAAAAAAAAAAATTGTGCCCATCTAGCTTTGTTGTCTTTAATGACCTGATTGCTGCAAATTATGAGTTTTAATGAAATATAATGATTTTTCAGCTTCCCAATGACACTTCACTACACAACATGATTTGCATTTTTACACTTGAACTCTATTGGTTGCATATCACAATTGTTTGCAATGTTCATTTATTTATCCATTTTTTTAAAAAGAGAGAAATTGAAACCACTATTGCAGAATGTTATAGGTTTGTATCATTTATTAAATATTGGGAGCAATCAATGCACACAGTTTTGTGCTTTGTTTAAAACAATTGGTTCATTTAAACTACCTATGTTTTTGATATGATCTTAATTTACTTTCTGTTCAAATCTTATCCTGAGTTCTTATTGAAATCATATACATAATGTGATACATAATGAGATATGATGTGAAATTATTCATTTAAAACAATATGCAGTGTTGGCCATCTTTGTCATTTGTGTATTTTGAGATGTTCCAAACACTACAATTCTGTCGTTTATCCTAAGCCAAGCTTTAATGATACAAAAATATTTACTGTTATGTTACATATCTCACACAAACTCTAGAGTTAACATAAGGGTATACACTGCCCAGAGACTATAGACATCAGTTCTTTTGACCTCTTTTGGACATTGGTACAAAGCGTTGTACTTTATTTTTAGCTTTATATAGGGAGAATGTGTGTATGGGAGAATGTGTGATTATTTCAAATTACAATGCCTTTCTGTTTTGTCTCATTCAGTACAAATATTCTATAGTATTTACTTTTACTTTGTATTTCCCTATTCTTTTTAAAGTAATCCCCTGTAAGTAAGTCATCCATAACACTATTCTTTTAAGGGTCATTTGTGTAATAAAATAGCAACTTGTGACTTTTCGTGTTCTTAAACTTCCTTACTCTAATTGGCTGAGGGCCCTCCATCAAGACTTGCAGAGATAATGTGAGATTTAGAGAGGCTGATGTGGCATAATCACTGCTGCAGGCTGCTCAGTCTGATTTACCACCTTAACTAAACTTCAGCAAACATGCAATAAAAGGCACAACAATTCACGCAAGGCACCAGAAGTGCCAGAAGACAGTGGCTGCTCTAGGCTCATAAGGATTTATACATTAAGCTCAAGAACAATCAAGTCAAGCACAGATATAATTCAGGAAACTCTGTATCAGTCTGTGTAGAGGTGTACCTTTAATGTTACCATCTAGATATAAACATCTACTTAAATAAATAGTTCCTGTCAGTTATTTAAACCTAACAAATTAATCACCCTAGTACCTAATGTTAAAACACATCTGGGTTTATAATGTGGTCTGGACAAGGACAAAACTGGTGGGAAGTCTTTTACACATCACACAATTTGCCAACAAATCCGGTCAAGCAACTCCTGTACATAACTACATAACACTGTGAGATATTAACTGTTAAATCCTCTGTCCTTTGTGGCTTTATTGGTTCATTCAGAATAGGCTTGTTGATATTCTGCATCTTGTTAAAAGGCATGTGTGTGTTGGATGTGGAGGGCTCTTAACACAGCCCTGGTGCCCCTGTGAGACCCTGCTCCCCTAGGAGTTGTGATTGTTCTGATTTAAGTGGAGATTGTCAGCTCTAATTTGTCCCTCTCCACCACGCCTCTCCAGCGGGGCTGCCCTCTTTAAAATATTATGAAAAGATCAGCTGTAAGGCTCTGCTTGTTTAGTGGGAGGGTGCGACCTACAAAGGGCAGGAGGGATAATAGGTAACTATTACAAGGCCAGAAGGTAGGTGGTTACGGAGCAAACAATACCGAGCTTTCAGAGAGATCTAATAAGAGTGACCATGTCAGCCAATATTGACTGATTCACCAGCGGTCTTAATTAATTTGAGCTTACAACTAATCTGAATACTGGCTAGAATTATAATAGCAAAATGCTGGTTCTTTCCAATAAGACCAAGATTAAGTCAACACTGAAGAAACTGAAATGGTGCAGTGTTTTAACCGTGCACATTTTTCACTTAATTCTAAATTGTCACATCCTAAAGCAAAATACACTTGCCAACATGCATGCTTTCCTTTTTTTTTTACTCTCCCAGAGTCATGAGAACAAATGACTGGGCTGTGGTGACCTCTAACTAACTCTGGCTCTCTCTCTGTCATGCACATGCACAGAAATACATGTACAATTGTTATTTTAATTTCTTTCCTTATTATTCTTCTCCAAAACATTTCAACTTGAATATGAATTAGTGAAGTGGAATTCAATGTGAAAGGGCAGTGCATCGACTAGCACTCTGCTCTGTGTTTGAGACATAATACAGCCAGCTTGTGTGCTGCATTTCAATGACTCCCTTTGCGACTCTTGTCCAGCAATTTATTCATTTGCACGCCAGATTAATAAGGGTGGCATGATTGCAAATAATAGTTTGTGACATGTTATGTAGGCTGCGTTAAAGGCTCTAGCGTTGCAGCCGAGAAACAAAAATTGCTGTTTGATTTGTCTGCCTTTGATTTGTAAAGGAAAATCAATGAAACAATTCGTTCCATTTTCCTTCTTTCTCTCTGCCTTTTTCCCATCCATACCACTGATAAGCCATTGGACTCTGGGCTCTGTGTGTTTCTTTTCAATTATCCGGTTTACATTTGATTCCCCGGAAGAGTGCTGGCAACCAGAGACACTTATCCAGCTTGTCCTTTTACTGAACAAGCTAAATAGAATTTTATATTTATGTTGGTTATGAACCATGTAAGAAAATTGTTCAATATCTTTGTTGGAGCCAATTTCTCTTCCCATGGTTTTGGGAAGAATGATATCAGAGAGGTATGGTAATATAATATGCATAATTCATATGCCCTCTTCATTGCTGATTCCACTGTCCTGTCTGTTTATGTGGGTAAAATAGATGCTACAGTGTCCATTAGGCCAACATAACACAGGCCAGACAGTTTGGCACATTTTATACAAATAGACAGGATGCCACATCTGAATCAGCTGTTTGGATGATTTTTTTTTTTAGAGGAGTAATTACCTTCAGAAACTCTGTTCACATATATATATATATATATATATATATATATATATATATATATATATATATATATATATATATAAAATACTTTTAACATGTATATTGAGATTTTTTTTATTATGTGATATTATGTGAGAGTTGCAAAAGCAAAACAAAACAAAATGATGACACTCATATATTAATCTTTTCTTTGAGTGCACATTTTCACTTATTTTAATAGTTAAAATATGATAATTCAGTGGACTTTATCATGAAAACACTACGCATTTTTATAAATCAAATGTCAGATTCTTTCAGCCTGTTACCATCAACTTCCACTAGATCAATTAAGACTGGACAGTGTTCTTCAGTGAGACTGTGCACAGGACACCACTGATGCATACTTCTCCTCAGACCTTAGCCATTCCACCCTCCTGAATTATGTTTATGATCAGGTGTGTCAGACAAAAACTATTCCAGACATACAGAATAACCTTTTTAGCTCCAGAGGGATGCATTTCTTAATTCATTACTGCATTCATCACACCAGTGACACAAAT
The DNA here is from genome assembly GCF_023375685.1 of Ictalurus furcatus. NCBI lineage: Eukaryota > Metazoa > Chordata > Actinopteri > Siluriformes > Ictaluridae > Ictalurus > Ictalurus furcatus. The sequence continues at coordinate 20,915,054 of NC_071260.1, read as the reverse complement.
ATCCTCCATTATTCGAGACCCTTAAGATGATCCATGTGTTATATTGTGTGTATAAAATGTCAGGGAGCTCATCAGCTCTCTGGCCTGATCTGAGATCTGTAATGGTGCTGAAATGTGCCTGGGCTTCTGTGCTGTCAGCAAAAATGGACACATGCACAGTGCAGTGCTTAGTGTTTACTGTCCCAGTAGCAACACTGCAGCATGGAGGAATCGCCCAGGACAAACATTTTCATCTATTTATTTATTTATTTATTTATTTATTTATTTAATTAATTAAACCAATGGCCTTTCTTTATATTTGTCATGAATCATTGAAATTTTTGTCATGTACCAAAATATTCAACATGAATGATATTGTTATTGTGTTCTTTTTAAGTGGAAGCTGTGTAGATAGACAGCATTTTAGGTCTGTGCCTCTTATTTGATAAGTTAGTTATTTTTTAAAATTTGAAAGCGGCATCAAATTCAATCTAATTCAATTCAGTTTTATTTCTATAGCGCGTTTTACAATGGACATTGTCTCAAAGCAGCTTTACAGAAACATATAAACACAGGATACAGATTTTAAATGAGTGAATTTATCCCTAATGAGCGGGCCGGTGACAACGGTGGCAAGGAAAAACTCCCTAAGATGAAATGAGAAAGAAACCTTCAGAGGAACCAGACTCAGAAGGGAACCCAATCTCATCTGGGTAACAATGGATAGTGTGAAAGTAAAAGAAAGTTCATTATGGTTTTTATATGGAGTCTGCTTGTTGAACTAGTCCACTGTTCACCAAAGGAGACCTGAGTGCAAAACTGCATGTGGTAATTGCAATTCCAAGGCCATAGCAGTAACCGTAGTCCCAGCAACCACAGCGAGAATGTCCATGTGGAATTGAGGTCCAAAACTATTTCATGGTACTTCAAGTACCATCCTAAGCAATCTCCAGGCTATAGCCTCCAGCTGATGAGAGCTCCATCCAGAGGAAGGGCATCAGGATGGATCAGGCTGGTCTGGAGAGCAGAAAGGGACAGGATCAATGGCATTTCCATAAAATCATGTGGGACTCAACAGAAGGAGAGAGGGAGAGGGAGGTAAAGAGATGGAGAGATTATTAGGTATGCTTACTATCCTGTGATTGATAAGACTGTGTCCTTTGCGGACACATTCAGCAGTCTGATGCTGTCCAGTGAGAACAGATAAACATGTAGCATTTCTGCATTATTGTGACAATACTGCAAGTAAGGAATAAAATACAACAGAGAAAATCACAACAGAGTGTGGTGTTGTACAAAAATAATCAATAAAAAGTAATCTAGGTGGTGTGATGCCCAATCTTCCAATAACAGCATGCCCCAAAGTGTTTAATTACTCTTACACTACAGAAATTACAACCCCAATTCCAAAAGCATTGGGACGCTGTGTAGAATGTAAATAAATGTAAATAAAAACAGAATGCAATGATTTGCAAATCTCATAAACCCATATGTTATTCACAGTAGAACATAGAAAACATATCAAATGTTTAAACTGAGGAAATGTACCATTTACAGAAAAAAATAAGGTCAAAAGATGGGACGGGGGCAACAAAAGGCTGGAAAAGTAAGTGTTACTAAAAAGAAACAGCTGGAGGTTAATTAGCAACGGGTCAGCAACATGATTGGGTATAAAAATAGTATCTTAGAGAGGCAGAATCTTTCAGAAGTAAAGATGGGCAGAGGTTCACCAATCTGCGAAAAACTGTGTCTACAATCTGTGGAACAATTTCAGAATAATGTTCCTGAATGTAAACTTGTGAAGACAATGAATATCTCATCATCTACAGTACATAATATCATCAAAAGATTCAGAGAATCTGGAGAAATCTCTGTGCGCAAGGGACAAGGGTGAAAATCAATATTGCATGCCTGTTATCTTTGGGCCCTCAGGCGGCACTGCATTAAAAACAGACATAATGCTGTAATGGAAATCACTGTATGGGCTCAGAAACACCTCCAGAACTCATTGTCTGTGAACACAGTTTGCCATACCATCCACAAATGCTGGTTAAAGCTCTATCATGCAAAGAAGAAGCCATATGTGAACATAAGCCAGAAACACCACCATCTTCTCTGGGCCAAAGCTCATTTAAAATGGACTGAGGCAAAGTGGAAAACTGTTCTGTGGACAGGCATATTGAAATTTGAAATTCTTTTTGCAAACCATGGACGCCACGTCCTCTGAACTAAAGAGGACTAAAGAGGAGAGGGACCATCCGGCTTTTTTATCAGCGCTCAGCTCAAAAGCCTGCAATCTCTGATGGTATGGGGGTGCATTAGTGCCCATGGAATGGGCAGCATACACATCTGGAAAAGCACCATCAATGCTGAAAGGTATATACAGGTTTTAGAGCAACATATGCTTCCATCCAGATTCCATCCCATCTTTACTTCTGAGAGACTCTGCCTCTCTAAGATACTCTTTTTATACCCAATCATGTTATTGACCTGTTGCCAATTAACCTAATTAACTGCAGAATGTTCATCCAGCTGTTTCTTTTTAGTAACACTTACTTTTCAAGCCTTTTGTTGCCCCATCCCAACTTTTTGAGACGTGTTGCGGCCATCAAATTAAAAATTACTTTATTTTTTCTGTGAAATGGTACATTTCCTCAGTTTGAACATTTGATATGTTTTCTATGTTCTATTGTGAATAACATATGGGTTTATGAGATTTGCAAATCATTGCATGCTGTTTTTATTTACATTTTACACAGCGTCCCAACTTTTTTGGAATTGGGGTTGTAGTCAGTGAGTGCAATTTGCAATTTTTAAAGAACAACACATCAATACATTTAATGATGTTGAATGTCACTTACTGTCCATAATAGCTATTTACAGTTGTTCCCTCACCACAGTTTTTATGTTTTCACAAAGTTTTTTTGCGATAGTTGCGGCCAAAAATGCTTGATTTTGTTGTAACTTTTATCAAAGTTTGCAATGCACTTTGCAGAGTTTTATTGTGTTTTATTTACAGAAAACTACTTGAAATTAGCAAAATTACAATTGCACGAAATTATTTTGCATGATCATTCACAGTGATGTTTTTGGTAAATGAGACCTTTTTAGCTGTACTCATGTTTGATGCACATGAATTGAATAGGGCTTTGGCTGAATGCACATTGTGATGATGTCAGATGACACGTCTTTGCCCAAATCTGCAGAAACTCTGTAGGTAATTTTGAAAAATTGCAAGCTCCTCTGAATATTGCGGAGTTTGCTTGATTTTGTGTTCATTTCTGTGATCACAAAATCGTAAAATCCTGGAGGGACTTAGTAAACATCCCCTTAAATAATCTTCACCATATCAACAATGATAAATTTTCCTTGTTAAATAACAGCACCTTTTGAATCCATTTAGTATTAGTCTTATATTACGTAGAGTGGCTGCCATACACGTCCCTATGAATGTGCTGTTTCTATAGAAACAATCACATATTAAAGCAACCACATTAATATTTAAATATATTTACAGCCAGAACGACTGAAGGAGCTACAATAAATTAATCAGCAACTTCTGACCAATCAGATTTGAGACTTCAACAGCGCTGTAATATAAACCATGATAAAATATTGGACAGCAATTATAATGTGTACATTTCTATTTAAAATTTGGGTTTGGATGGTTGTCATTCCACTCTGAGTGTTTGCGACACAATGGTTCACTTGTCATTGTCTGTTGACACACAAGCCAGTAAATTCAAATCCCAGATGTTTTAAAAGATGATCACAGCATTGTAGCATGTTTGATAATGTGTAATGGAAGGCTTTTCTTGGCAGAGACAGCATAACTAAGAGTAGCAGCAGTAATGGTGACCTCCAGCAGGCCTGCACTCCCAGCAGGGAACAGAAGGCCCAGACACATCAGGCCCACAGTCTGCCTTACTGGGTCACTCAGAGGCTAAGCAGGCCTATTAGAGCCCACTCATCGATGCCAAGAACACACACACACACACGCGCACACACACACAGTCATAGGGAGAGAAAGTGAACTGGAGGCTGATTTACTGTTTACTTTGTGCTTTATATATCTTACTAGCATTGTTTCATATTTTCATTATGGCCGAAAAATATATAATTAATAGTGATTTTATTTTTTACTTTTTTTTTTCTAAAAAATACGTGTCATTTTCTGTAGTAATAATAATAGTCAAAGCAGACAATTCATCTTATATTAAAAAAAACTGATGTTATGGCAGGTTTTCCTTTTTTTTTTTTTTTTTTTTTTTTAAACTAGTGATAATGGATTATAGTACACTCTCTGTCTCCTCTCTGGCTTATTGTATTTAAATTCTGCAGTGCATGCTATTTAAAATTCTCACCTCACACGCTGCACGGTCTTCGCACATGTAGAGGGTGTGTGGAATGGCCTGTTTTGTGTCAGCTCTCTCCTTTAGAGCGCAAGCATGCTTAAATGCGTAATAACAGCCGCAAGATCTGTCTTTGATTTTGAGATGTGTATGTGTGTGGGTGTGGGCATGTATTTGTTGAAGAGGAAGGGGTGGGGGTCGGGGAGCAGGCTTCACCTATGTGTACAGAAGTAGGTAAAAAATAGTAAGAGAGAGAGAGAGAGAGAGAGAGAGAGAGAGAGAGAGAGAGAGAGAGAGAGAGAGATTTTGTTTTAGACGAGGCCACTCTCTGGGTAACTGACATGACACGTGTATTCAGACATAAATACCAGCAGTCAGAAAATATGATGAGTTCTGTGAAGCGTCTGCTTGCTGCCATCATTTTGTATCTAACTTGGCATTGCCTGCTTCACCCACCTCGCGCTCTTCCTTGTCCTTCAGCAGGTCTTTCTCATCCTATAGTTATTATAGGGATAACAGGGCCTGGAACGCAAACGCTCTATATCAAATGCCTATATCTGTGTAGCTCTCAACATTATGATGCCGGTGATAGTATTGGTCCCCACGATAATGTAAATGTATCGCTTTTTGAATTCAGGATAAAATTAAGACACAGAGGCAGGGAGAAAGAAATGTGTGTGTCAGAGCTCGTAACGATTTTGTGTTGGGTGGGGGGGGGGGGGGGGGGGGGTTCTAATAAGCCATTTAAGAGGCAGTGTAAATGCCTCAGATCAGATCACTGAGTAATTGAGACGGGTGAGCCTGAGCCTAAATGTGTAATTAATGTAGCATGGCAAAGTGACAACACAAGGTCACAGCACGTATGACGAGAAGTGTGAACAAATGTAGAAGAAAATCAATAATTTGCTTACTTTTTCTGGTACTGAAAAAAATAGGGGTTACTGGTCTGTAGAATACACAAAGCAAAATGAATCAAACGGAGGGATTGTTGCATCTTTAGAATGTTGCTTAGAATTACTTTAAGTTAATCATTATTATGTGTTGTGGTCAACTTGTTTGTTGCTTGCTATATTAACACTTCATCTGTTTAATATGATCACCGCACAACAGTGCATTTTCTAGCTTTACCCCAAAGAATGTGTGTTCTGAAGTGTGGAACAATAACACTTTGCATATCAGCGGTTGTTCTCCCTCATAATCAGAATCTGCCTTTTGGGAAACCAGCCTTCTGATTCATAACCATTAAACACATGAAACATAGAAATTTAAAAAATGACATGCGAGAGAATTTGCATAATGCAAAATTGAATCCCCTTGAACGCATATGTTAATCTGAATGGTAAAAAGCAGTAGTACTGCCGCTGACACGCTGTAATTGGCATCTTGTGGTTTGCCGTCCTGAGGAGAGAGTGGGTTTTTATATGCGCTTATAATAAATAGCATATTTAAGCTTGCAGGAAATCACTGTGAGACATCTATCCTGTACGGTTTCATTTATTCTACTGCCTTTAATTAAAGCCGCAGAAACCGCCTGCAATTTGTTTCTGAACACTGTCTAATGTCTGAGGCTGCTTATTAGATATTAAATTGATGCATAATTCAGGCAATTAAGAAAGTAATCACACAAAGTAATGTAATGGAAGTTAATTATTACAGCATAAGCAAACAGTTCATTAATGCTAGTTAATGCTGTGAGTGCGTCCTTAATATGTGGGCCGTGTGTGTGCTCTGCCGCACTGTGGATCAGGCTGTTAGTTCTGCAGCTGCCTGGTCGCACATCAGGATGTGGGTATTACTTTCATGAAGCTATCTGAAGGGTCTGGGGAGTAAACATAGGGAACAAGGAGGAAAGATTGGGAACAAGAAGCAAGTTGTGAGTGAGGATTACTGATTGCTGCAGTGAGGGGCTAGTGATGGGAAATAAGAATAGGGCGAGACAAATCAATATTTATAGTCATCCCTTCCATATATACAGTTGGCCAAAATATCTCTTGGTACAATACATAAGACAATATATAATACTACATATAGTACAACAGTACAGTATGTACTACATAAACGACACTGAAAACAAAATGAAACCTTGAGTCAAAGTAAAAAGGTCCAAGGTTTAATTTTTCTCATTGTACATATACTATAAAGTACATAAAGTGCTAATAATGTGGCAATAATTTTCAGTTCTGGTAACAATATTTAAAAGATGCTTTATGTAGTGACAATAGCTCTTCTAGTGCAGTTTCCCTCTCATACACATACACTTTTATGTCTCCTAGTTTATTGGGATGTAACCTTATAAATACCTTAAATCGTCTAGCAATTACTACAAAAAGCCCTCAGAGGAGATCATGCTCTTACGCAAATACACCTAAGAACAGTTAGGCCCGCAGTACCTCTTATATCTGTGTACCTCTGCCTTTGATGATGGAGCTAGCTGGATTTGTGCAGAGAGAGAGAGAGAGAGAGAGAGAGAGAGAGAGAGAGAGAGCTGGTGTTCAGACATACTCCTCTACAGGAACAAAATCTCTCTCTCTCTCTCTCTCTCTCTCTCTCTCTCCCTCTCTCTCTCTCTCTGCCCCTCCTTTCTCCTTTTAAGCTTCCTCATAAAACAGGGCTCTCCAATCTGATCTTGTTTCTCTGAGTAAACATGCATGTCACAGTTGACCTTTGCAGGGGTCAGGAGCTTTTTATATTGGCTGACATGTTTCAGAGTTAATAGAAGCATTTAGCTGCGCTCCCTTGGGCCGAGCGATTTATTAAGCTGCAATGAGTTGCATCTGTCTGAACAGAATCAAGGGGACCTATCAACCAGGGTCAGACACGCACCAGTACGCTCCATCGACACACACTTATTGCAGCACACACAGTGTGTGTGTGTGTGTGTGTGTGTGTAACTAACACAACTATACACAAAAAGGCTTGTGGAATTAGTTTTTTGGACTAACGGTGGTTTGTTCGTTTTAATCAGTAAATGATGTGATGCCTTTGGCAGCGCTCCTGCTGTGCATGCAGAGCCACCGACTGACAGTGGGATGTTGTTTCTCAGCTGTTGTCTTTGCCGTATTGATCGTGTTTGTTCATCCATTGTGCTCTTTCCCATAATGCCGGTCATTGTGTGAATCGGCCTCTAAGCTGCTGTCTGTAATCACGGATAATTGTCAATTATCACACAGAGCCATCAGATCAATTACTGCTCAATCAATACAAACCACAATGAAGTGAAGTGGGCTGTTCTGTATCGGGCCAGAGTTGGCAGAAGTAGCACAGATTGTTGTTTTATTGGTGAAAATCTCCTTTTAAGAGAACATCATACAAAGACGGCTTTTTATTTTGGCATTTCATGCACACACACACACACACACACACACACACACACACACACACACACACACTAAAGTGATCTCATGATTTAAGAGGCACACAACACAAACTCACACACCAGATGGGCTTTTGGTGTTGCGTCCTCAATATTAGCTAATGGTGACAAAACTACTGTTATGTGCTCAGCGGCTGTGTATTACTGCCAGTTCTTTATGAATTATTTGGAAAGACTCTGTGTGGCAAAATATGGCATGTGTGTGCACATATTTGGAATGGCTACAGTGATGAAAGTTAATGTTTCGGCACCTAAACACTCTTATTTCACTTGTCGGGCTTGGAAGTTTTGGTCCTGCTCATAGTAAATCAGATAGCACACCCCCACCTGCCCGTCTCTGTGTGTGTGGATGGAAATAAATGCCCCCCTGTAATGGTGGCTCACTAGCCAGGCTTCTGATGTATTATCTCCCCTCTGCGTATTTATTTACACTCAACTTCTCAGCAAATTGTGTTGTCATCTTAATGGGGAAAGATTAATCTGATGTCACATAGGTTTAGGTGACTGAAAGAGATGGACTTTTCTCCCATGCTTTTGTTTACACACCAATAAAACGGGTTAACTCTTTAAATCCCAGGATTCTCTGTAGCCATGTTAAAACTGATAAAAAAAAAAAAAAAACAACTGACAAAGCCTGTGTTTTTTTTAATGGCTGGATTTCAGTTCCATAAGTTTGCAATGGTTCTTACTTCAGCTAATTTTTTTTTTCATGTCAGTATATGTATGTATTTAGATTAAAATGTAACCCTACTAGATTACTAGTTGAGCAGTTTATATGGGTTGGTTTAGGATGGATTATAGATGAGTTCATTCAATTTGAAAATAATTTCTGAACTTGAATTACTGAATAAATAACCTTTAAAATCAATGCTTATTTTTATACCCTCCAGTCTGTGAAAAAAAAAAAATGTTTGCAACAGTAATTACCTTCCGTGATGATAATGAAAAGTGTCATTTAGCTTGTGTCCAGTGCGGTCATATTTCATCTTTACCCCCAAACGCACACACACACACACACACACACACACACACACAGAGTCCAGGAGAGAACAGAGTGTGCACTTTGTGCACAGCTATTTATATCAATAAGTCCCGTGCTGAGAGGCACAAAATGAGCGTTTAAGCTGCAGGCTCTGCAAGCCAGCCTGGCGGGTGGGCAGCAGGACCGACACATAGGGGCAAATGAGTGAGCTGCCCTGATGGTGCAGTGAGATGTGTTGTATGGTAGCTTCAGAGGACAAAGACAGAGGGTTGGGGGCGTGAAGACAGGCGGGAGGTGCGAGTGCCAACAGAAGGGGGTGTATGTCAGAATGGTATAGTAGGGATTGGTGAGAGGAGTGGATGAGGGGGTGTCTATTATTTTACAGGTGTTGGCAGTCTTTACTGAGCTGTAGATAGAATGAAAGGGGACACAGACAGCAGGAGAGGAAGTTAAGGACAAACCAGAGAGTTGAGTAAAAAAAAGCATGAGAATGATACAGGATTGAGCAAGGAGAAGACCAAAGGTGGTAACGAGAGATAGGGGGAAAAGGATGAGAGTGAGAGTGGGAAGACAAGGAGGTGAGCTGAAACGAGTGAAAGCGTAATAGTGGGGGGTTTTTCTCTCTGCCAGGACCTTCTCAGGTCAGTGAATCTCCCCAAAGGGACGGCCAAGCGAAACGCCATCAATTCCCAAACAAAGAGCAGCTCCAGCCGCTGCTGCACTAACATATGTGGTAGGGCCCTTGCTCTCTTTAACATGTCACGCACACTTAATTAGTTCTGTTAACTCCTTCTACTGTCTGCTCTCACAGGAGGGTGGTAATAGCAGATTGACACCTTCTTTTTAAAAGCAGCCAAAAAAAAAAAGCAAACAGATGTAGGTTTATATATCATGATGTCTAATAGGTAATGACAGGCACGTAACTACATTTTTTTTGTCAGTAGTTGCTCATGAAACACATGTTGTTTTTTTACAAACAGCATTTTTTGTATGAATTGTCACTGAGCTGTGAATAAAGGCAAGTTTGAATATATGAAGGGGTTTGCATGTACTTTCAACAATAATATTTGTTTGTGTGTGTGTGTGTGTGTGTGTGTGTGTCTGTCTGTCTGTCTGTCTGTCTGTCTTTATTGGGCTGGCAGAGTCAGTGGGTGCTTCCATGCGTTACACTCTTGCACATGCATGCACCCACCTCCCTGTGACCACTGCTGCTCCACTGCTGCCAGTGCAATTTAGCCACCTGATGACACATAGCTTTTGTAAGTCTTTAAGTTTAATTTAATTTGTCTGTTTTCATATATATAAGAGAGAGCGAGAGAGAGAGAGAGAGAGAGAGAGAGAGAGAGAGAGAGAGAGAGAAGAGAGAGAGTGAGAGAGATAAAGTGCGTGTGTGTTTGTATGTGTGTGTGTGATTGGATGAAATTTACTCCCCAGAAGCACCATGAACTCTCTCTCTCTCTCTCTCTCTCTCTCTCTCTCTCTCTCTCAAAGGGCAGTGAGCCCAGGAAGGAGCCATACAGTAGGTGGTCCCAACTCTGGCAAAACACTACAAATTGGATGCGTGTATGTGTTTGCGTGGAGATTGGCAGGTTGCTTCATGGTCCTCACCAGGTAATTGCACAGCATGTGGGTGGCACATATTTGGGTGATTCCATGACTGAGGTGACATATTGCTGTTATAATGCTTAAAAAGTAACTTTTTTAAATAATAATTTTTTAACATATGAAACTTAAGAAAACATCCATAGAACCATTAAAAATGTTATCTCAGGCAACAATAACATAAAAAATTACTTTCTGACTAGTTGCATTGTGCTTTTAAATGAGTAATAATATATGTTGTTGTTGTTGTTGTTTTTTTTATCATTTGGGTAACAGGGATGTACTTTTAGTGACCACATTAATAAATATCACTATATATTTAAAAATAAAGAAATATTTGAGACCACTTACATTTCTTCTTCCCCTGATCTTAAGGAAATTTGGATGATGCAATTTCCTTTTGCATGAGTATGTGATTTGTGTAACTCTCCAAGTATTTCATAGGGGTGAATCTTTATAGGTAACAGGGTTGAGTGAATCTTATGGGGCACTAAAACATAAGTTTTTCATAATCTATAATGGGTGAGTCATGGAAAAGCATGTTTTATGCATAAGACGCTAAATGGATTCACACACTGAGGTAAAAAAAGAAGAAGAAGAAGAAGAAGAGGAATTTTGAAATATGTATTAAGTGCTGTAGATAGGTACTGTAGATAAATAATGGTTATTTATCTGAAACCTACACACAGGTTGTTGTGAAGAACACTTTCCCTATGTTCATAATGTTGTTTACCTTTTTGTTACCTATTTGTGGGACACAAATGGTACCCCAACTGTGAAATCATCCATTGGAGGAAAAATGCACATGCACAGCTTACTTTTCTTTTTGAGTTTCATCACCTTTTAGAGTTCATTCAGTTACTGTTGTGGGATTTTAAAAAAGACAACTGATTCACCACAATGCTTCATTTCTTTTAGTTAAAGTAATCATGTAATTTGTCCCTGCCTATGTCACTTCATCAGTGGTTGCTTTGCTTTTCAATATGAGGTAATTAAGCATTGGGTCATCGATGAATACCAAATTCAGACTTGCTATGACGTAAATTGTGCATTATTCCATACTGTTTAAACTACATTCAGAAACCACTCATTTTTGAATACCTTTGAATGTAAACTTAGTGTTTGATGGCTGTATTTTACTGATATAAACTATATATTAAAAATTGTATCTGGTGATTATCTGAAAGATTTGCTCTATTGTCTTTTTCTTATGGCATGTTTATAGCTGCAAATACCTCACATCACTGCAAGATCTGCCTCACTATGCAGTGGGGGAAAAGTTCAAGTGTCGCGTTTAGCCAATCAGATGGATTTACCAATCCCATAATTCCCCATAATCGAATCCATGTTACCATGATATACAAGAAAATGCACAAGTGAACACGTAGCTACAAAAAACTAACATCCTAATAAATTTATCAGCTGCCAGCTTCAGTAGGGAATGGCCCTGGGCATGACCCTAGGTCCCTTTTTTATAGAACTGATGATATGTCATTTGTGCTGCATTTTGACATTTGCTAAAAATACTTTGGGTGCATCAGTTGGACTCCATCCATCCATCCATCTTCTACCGCTTACTCCTTTTCAGGGTCATGGGGAACCTGGAGCCTATCCCAGGGAGCATCGGGCACAAGGCGGTGTACACCCTGGACAGGGTGCCAGTCCATCGCAGGGCACTCAATTGGTCTCATTATTTAATACTATAATTTATGCATTGTTTTATACTTATTTGTCAATAATTATAATGGACATATGCACTCAGTAACTCTTTGATGTGACATGAAAGCTGTTTTTTCTGTTTTTTTTTAATTGGTCATTATGAACATTTAAGCAATAAGCCTGTTCCACCCATCTATTGCTTATGGTGCCTATAAAACTGTGCTCTGGTTTTATGAACGTCTGCTCTGAAGGATTTGGTGCCTCCTGTTTTATTCCGTAAACAAAGCTAAGGACATGAAAGGGCATGTCAGTGATGTAAAAGGCCTTTCTACTGATCAAACTCCGAGTACAGATTAGGATCTACTGTATGTTCATGTTTATGGTCTTGTCAAAGATTTACTACACCCCCTTGGGTTTAAGTAGTAAATATAATCTCTCCCTGTTACTGTCTAATTTAGGTCTTTGAAGTTCACTAATGTACCTTTTAATAGTTCACTTTAATGGGTGCATGTTGTAGCAACCAACCTAGATGAAACTCGTTTGATTTTCAGGATACATGTAGAGGCGCCAATGAATACACAGTGTAATTTATGCCATAAAGGCAAACACTGGTAGGCTACTATGTATAACTGCAGACCTAATAAATTCTAAAAATTTTAGGTAAGAACAAACAGGTAAAAGCACCTGACCAGTCAAAGGACATCAGAAATGAATGTTTGATGAGTCATGAGATTGGATTTTTATGCGATGGACTCACAAGCTGCGTTTACATGGACAACAATAATCCACTCTTAACCCGATGAAGACCATACTTTGATTAAGAAACTACGATGTAAACAGCAATTTTTACTTACCTTAATCTAATTAAGGTCATACTCGAATTAAGCTCTAATCGAATTAAGACAGGTGGAGTACTCCTGTTTTAGTCGCATTATGGACGTGTATTACAGACATGTAAACACCTTAATCACATTATGAACGTTGTATGAGAGATTTCACCGCATTTTGCGACAGGACACGATCACACACGGCAGTTCTCAACATTTTATGGCAAACAAGAGAGTTCGGCTGTGTCCCAAACCGCATACTTGCCTACTATAGGCCTGTAGTGGGGAAAAATACATGTATCTCGGCTACTATATAGACAGTAAGTATGCGGTTTGGGACACAGCCCACGGCTTCAAGCAGTTGTCTATTAGCATGTATAGCATGACAAATAATTAACTGCACTTAAAGTGTTCGGAAAAAAAAATTTAATAAAAACACCCAAAACTGTACACGGTACCATAACGAAGACAAACTGCATGTTGATACGTGAAATTCTGGAGGGACGTCGGCTGGTGTGGCGTGGCTGTTAATCTAATTATGTTCTATAACATGTAAAACGGGAACATGACAGGAGTATTCTAAAAGCGACTCATGTAAACACCTTAATCACATTATTATCTTAATCAGAGTAAGGTCAATAATTAGATTACTGCTGTAAATGTAAACGTAGTCATAGACTTAGTAGTGGAATGAATTCAATATCTCAGCTTCAGATGGTCAAGTTAAAATCATAGGAGTAACTAAATAATTGAATGGTATGGTGGTGCAGCAGTGTTGGTGCTTCACAGCTCCAGGGTCTAGGGTTCAATTCTTACTGTCTGTGTTCCACATTCTCCCCGTGTATGTGTGAGTTTCCTTTGGAATCTCTGGTTTCCTCTCACTCCCAAAATCATCACTGGTGATTTAGATACTCTAAATTGCCTAAAGTGTGCCTGTGTGTGTCCTGCAATGGAGAGATGTCGCAATCAGCATGCATTTCTACCTTGTGTTTACTGTCCCAATTAACAAGTGGTTAACTAGTTAAAAATATTACTTGTTAGAGAACAGCATTCAGGAACAGAACATAATTTCTAAAAGTCTGCATTTGTGTATTTCTTAATATCAAGTTACAACACTGGCACAAAAAGCTGAGATTTGGTATCTTATTGAAAATAATGTCTTATAAAGAAAGCCCGGCTTGACTCCAGAATTGATGTTTGTGCTGGTATATCCTAGCACCAAATTGCACTTGCCACTATATGACACAGGATTTATTTGTATTTACTTATCTTTCTCTGTGCTTTTCAATGTTTAGAATAAAGTTCACATGTCGTCTACCCATGATGTATTGAGGAATAATATGTCAGACAGACAGAGAGATGCTTCGCCAAAAGGGATTTGTCCGTGTGAGTGTGAGGTGCAGGGGAGTCTGCCCTGCCATTTGCATTTCTGAATTGCTTAGCTGGTCAAGCATGTGCTGTGCAATGGGATAGGCTGCCTTTGAAGAGTGTCATAGCAGCATAAACCCTCTGTACAGGGGGCCTCACTGTTGGACTTTACCCAGCAAATATGGATTATGTTAACGTGGACTGAGAATTGAGAAGGATATGCTAATGTGTCCCTGCTGGGATATGTGTGAGCGTGTGCATTTGTGTTTGTGTGCGAGGGTGAGTGTGTGCGTGCAGAGAGGACAAGAGGCTGTGTATAGCAGCACAGCTACTGTTTGGCAGGTCTATCATTCCATCATTAAAGGCCACATTATTACGTACAACCAGGCTTGCATGACAATCACAGGAGGAAAGGCGGATCCACTGAGAGAAGCCCGCTGTGTCCTTCACACACATTTTTTCCCTCTCTTTTACTCCTTTCTTTTGTTTGCTACATCCTGAAGAAAGAATACAAACTTATCAGGCCAGATGCTGATATCCCCTGGTCTTCAGTGGAAAGTTGTTTTATTCTGTTTTTAAGGCCTACCAAGACAATGAAATATTTTTATATCATAATGTAAGCGCATAAGACTACAAAAATACATTCCATGCTGTTTTCATTCATTTGTCATATGGTGAATATGTTAGTGGTAGAGATAACTTGCTGGCTCATAACTCACAGCTTTTGTGGGTTTGTACTCTCATGTGTGAGTTCTTAGGACATACCTCTAATTTATTTTTGGTTTATCTGCTAAGTTACTAAGTACTGAATTCACCTAACTACTAAGTGATTAAATAACCTTTCACATTTAAGAAATGTATAATAATATAATATAATATAATATAATATAGCCCTTCGATGGATTGGCACCCTGTCCAGGGTGTACCCCGCCTTGTGCCGATGCTCCCTGGGATAGGCTCCAGGTTTCCCCGTGACCCTGAAAGAAGGATAAGCGGTATAGAAGATGGATGTATGGATGGATGGATAATGATAATAACAGAATACATGTAACAACATTACATAATCAGGATACAAAAAACTGGTAATTGTAATCCGTTACAGTTACGTCAAAAAACAAAGTAATCAGATTACAGGTACATTTTGTAAAAAAAAAAAAAAATGGGAATACTATCAGGATTACATTTTTTTTTCATTTAAAAGCAAATAAATGAATCTTTTGACAGAACACAATATAGACAGCTGCTTGATTATAGATCTTATTCTCTCTTGCCAGTCGTGGCTCACATGAGCAACCTCCTGGTGCAAGTTAATTTGGTAGAAACGAACACAAATTGTTCTCAGAAATGTTTTTGTTAGGGTGACCTTTTGTCCTCTTTTTCAGACCTTAAAAAAGTGTCTGGCCAGGATTTCTAAATTTGAGAAAATGTCCGGGATTCGGCTTTAGTTTCATTATGATGTGCTTATGGTCTAATACTGCATCATGTGTGCACATATTTGCATTGCTTTAAACCCTCTCTGTAATTCCCGCCTTCTGTCGTACCAATTGGTCGATTATGAAAGGCTTGCAGCAACTATTGGTCAAATTCCTGCCTCTCAACCATTATTCTACTCTCAACGAACGTGCGAAGGTGAAGCGTTGTGTACGTCGTCAAACAGTTGCTTGACAATAACAGCAAATGACAGATGTCCTGAGTCAAAACAATGTCCATAACCATATAAGGTCATTTTTTATTTCATGTTATCACATTGCTTTGTATTACACGGTTATTCAAATGTGTAACTGATGGCAGAAGGTACACTCGTGGCATCTAATATTTCATTTTTTTCCATGGACATTCAAAAGAATGTAGGAATTTATATATTTATGTGATGGTAACAGTGTTAATAGTGTGTCGTTTTCAGTGTATTCAAATCTGCATTCATAGTAACACTGTTTTGAATGCTATTAAGACACACACAAAAAAAAGTGTCCTCTTTTTGGAAAACCAGAATATTGTCACTCTTTATTAGGGTCATAATTTTGTGATGTAATGTTACCTGCATCAGAAACAGTGATCTTTAATTTATTTATTTATTTATTTATTTTCTTAAAACAAATCCAAAAATTGAACATGTTTTTAAGCTTTAAAGTAAGCTCTAAATAAAATAATTTTAGATCATATTTCATTACTCTTGACTTTATTTACATATGTGGTCTTGAATTAATCCAAAAGTGACATCAGATGACATTACTTTCATATTGTGATACTTGCATTACGTTACTGATTACATTTTTTATGAAATAATTTGTAACTGAAACGGAATACAATTTTAAAGTAACCCTCCCAACCCTGAATATAATTTAATATAATATAATAACAACAACATCAACAGCAACAACAATACTACTACTACAGCTACTACTAGTACTACAGCTACTACTAATAATAATAATAATAATAATTATAATAATGATGATGATGATGATGATGATGATAATTTTTACTACAAAGTATGAAAAGTGCATTTAATCAATTATTTGACTGGATAATTATTACTATTTAAGTAATTATGTTTTATATCTGGATTTAAAAATAATCAGAAGTTCCTTTTGATGGAATCATGCTTTAGACAACCTTTAGACAGCTCCCAGCTTCACTAACTAATCCCTCCCCTCTTAGCATTCAATTATCATTCAAGTCCCTGGTTTTTTTTAGCATTGTATGTTTATCTAAGATTCTTCTCATTCTGCTGATTTTCACAGTCATGCAAGCACACTTCCAATCCTTCCTGCTGTTTTATAGTATTTCATAAACTAGTTAATAATTCCTAACCTTATGAGCAAAATATGTTCTGCTATACTATTATCTGAAAGCATACAGTAGGTATCTAGCTAGATACCTAGCTAGTTCACTTTGCATAGCCAAATGGAATTGCTTGCTAGCTAAATCAAGTGGGTTTGAAACTACCACTGTGCCAGAAGATCTCGAATGTCACACCCCCTGTTGTGCAGGTGTGTTCGTATCTAGCCATTAAAATAGCAACTGGGCAAGAACAAAAATAACATGACTTACAGCCAATCAAATTAACAATACACCAGTGTTATAGCTCAAAAATAGACCCCTTAGTGTAGCCCTAGTCAGTGATTTCTTTGTTAATATGGGAGTCACTTTTCTATTTGAAAACCTTTTTCTATGAGGTCAGGAAAATGGGCCAGTTTATGCAGTTGCCTCAAAACCAATAGATGTGTCACCCTACATAAGCTGTCCCTTCTGTGTTATTATTGAACTAAGGCATTAGGTTTTGTGCTGGTGAAGCAGTAATATAATGGTGGCTTATGCAGGAGTATACATCTGGGAAATCTCAGTGTTTCTCTGATATAAGGAGTCATAACAGTAGCATTAAGGAGAACATCTAAATGCCTTTAAATATGTTCATGCTCTGCTGGCTCTGGCCTGAGCAGGGCCGAATTAACCTTATATCGTTCTGACTTAGTTTCCTCTAAAAGAGCTGACCAACAATGTCCCTCTGAGGAACTCCATCAGCAGAAAATCTCTATATTATATTAAGAATGCCACTAGTGATGCACTTTCGGATAAAATAAAAACTGTGAAAGTGTGAGTTTTAAATATTTTGCTATTTTCCCTTTATATTCAAATGCAAAGCCAATGGCATTTTTTGGACTATTACTTTTATTTAATCTTTAGAACAGTCACCGCTGGAATTCCTTATTCTTTTGTACAGTAGATTCCATCCAGTCAAATCCAATGAAGAATTACCATCTCCAAAATGACAGAATTAAAGATGGCAGAGGAGGATTTGTATGCCGCTCCCAAAGGGAGTCCTAAAGAGAGTCAGGTCAAGCCTGGGGTAGCAGGCTTTGGTGAATATTTGAATTTGATAGGAGGATTGTTAGCCTTCACAGCCTCCCATTCCAGATTTAAGCTAGCCTCCAGCACATGTGGGTCTCTTCCTTAGGAAAGGACTCACAAAACATAGAAGAGGAAGACGTCTTTGCCCCCAGGCAGTAGGCTAGTTTGGAGAGCCTCAGATGAGGCACATTAAAAAGCCAGTGATAAATTTGGCATGACAATTCCAAACCGCATTGCTTTTGTCTGTAATTAATTCCAGTGGTGCCTGAGGCCCCTGCTGCCCCACCACCAGTGTGGGCCAACAAGGATATAGACCTAACAGCATGCCTCCAGCCAAACCAGCACTTCACTTCTGACTGCATCACGATAGCATAATGGCCATACAACAATACCAATACATGATTATATAAAATCCAGTAGATCTGAAGGTAAACCTACATTTGTCATATATTGACATATGAATGATATCACAACAGCATTTAAAATTTTGAATCACCAACAAGGCATACAGACTGAAACCAAATACAATTTTAAAAATTATACATGTATTAAATACATGTATAATTACTTTCATGAAATAAAAGCATACACAATAGACTATTGATGTTTGCAACCAACTGGCTGATTGATATTAGTTTTCTATTGGGATTAAATCATATTATATGCCTACTGCAAAGATACCATCATGTGTGGCAAGAAGTACACGCTTAAAAATCATGTGTAAATTGTCTTTAAAGGGAAGTATAATGATAATTATTTTTGCATTATGTTAAAAACACATAGGAAACACCTCTATGTTTTGAAGCCAAGTTATTTATTTCACCACCCTCGGAACACAATTTATGCTGTCGAAGCTTGCAAACTAAAAAGAATTATCTCACTGGTTTTCCGTTAGTGCTACATCTTAATGATGAGCAATTACTGCCCAGTCTAGACCTCATACAGCCTTACTAATGTGGAAACTGCAAAAGGCAATAGCTGGTGTGTGGTGTCCATGTGGAACTGGGATTTTATGATCGCCAGATTTAATGCAGATTATGATGGCACAGAAAAACAGCCATTTCCTTCTTCATTTTTCTAAAAGCTTAAGGATTCCTCAGAGGCAGAGACAGATAGATAGATAGACAGACATAGTCAGCAAGAAACAGAGAGGCAGTAAAAACTGGATTATAGTTCTAAGTAGTTTAATTACCATTAATGCACCTCATTAAATGAAATATAGCTGAGTGCAGACATTAAGAGTGTCCCTGTGCACAGTGATTACTCTTGATTTCACCACAGAGGCCCTGAGAGAGAGAGAGAGAGAGAGAGAGAGAGAGAGAGAGAGAGAAAGATAACATGAGTAGGACAATTTCTCCACCAGTGCTGTAGTGGTGTCCAGCAGGGGGATACTATACACTCCACTGGTTAGTGTGTCATTACACCTTCACCTCATCAAATCACATGATTACACCCACAGAGCTGGCTGTAGCCCCTGAAGATGACATGCGCAAACAGCAGACCACTAATGATGACACACATGGGCAGTGTGTTGAAGAGCTTTGAGATAACCTCAGTGCAAATGCCACTGAAGTACCATCACTCAGCCCTGGCTAGGATTGTCTTGGGATTCTGCTTTCTACCTTTCCTCATTTTAATGCTCTGTTAACACATCTCAAGTTGTTTGCCAGTGACTGAGTTCTAAAACACTGTAGTTTTTGTCACTTTCTATGTATGTATCTATGAATCTATGAATGTATGTATGTATCTATCTATATAGCAATTACACTGTAGGTACAGTATTTAAGAGCACTGTGTGGGAGGCTAGAGGACAGTTTATTGAGGGAGTCTTTTATAATGCAAAGGCTTATAATCATCTCCCAACCTCCAACTCTCTGCTTTGCTCTGACATATCGTTTTCCTAAATGTCAGGAGGAGCGGTCTGGTGCCGTCGACCCCAGAGCTGCACTCCTCACAGCCCTGCTGCTGGTGCTGATTTAGTCCCAATCGCTGTGCACCACTCCTCTTCTCTCCTCCCTTCTCCTCCCTTCTCCTCCCCTCTCCTCCCTTCTCAACAGGGAATAGCCATTCAGGCACCAGCAATCGTTGACCTGGCTATTGTTGTTTGTGATACTTACTGGTAAACTTTTGCAATCAATACAACATCAGGCGGGGGAACCCGGGGGAACAGGGAGCTGAAGCAGTGCACTTAATCTTACAGCCGGCCGCTGCTCCCTGCTCTCCTGCTAAACTGGGTAGTTGGCCTAGTTGATGCGGCATTATTGCAGCAGAGGTCAGATGAGAGCTGTCGGCTTGGGCCACTGATGAATGGCTGTTTTTGATAAAGCGCCTCTCCCATCCAACAAGAGACATTTAATAATGATGGACCATAACAGCACACAAAAAAATCCTTGTAGCCTGCAGCAGGAGTAAAAAAAAAAAAAAAAAATTCTCTTTCTCTTGCTTGCCTTTACCTGTCTATGTTTGTTTCTTCACCCTGCTTCCTCCTTCTCTCTCTGGTACCAAGAAAGTGTAATTATGGTTGTAAATCATGTGTCTAAAGTTTCATTAAAGTCAAAGATCTCAGTTTTAATTAATACACTTAAAACTAGAAAGTGAATAAATCAGTTACATCCCAAAGCTTCTTTTCAGATTTTGCAAATGTGTTTGTGTTTTTGAACGCAGTGGGAATGTTTTTTCTGTAGCGGTACCTATTTTTCTCATGTTGTTAATACATAAGATTCCTCTTATCTCACCAAATCATTCACAAAAACAATTTAATACTTTTATACCACACCAGCATTTGTTAAATCATACAGAAATATAACTTCGTACAGTGTTATGTGCTTTAACCTTATTAAGACCATTACGCTGTTAAATTCTCAATTCTGAGGAAGCGGTTTAATTAATTAGCTATAACTTACAGTAGTGCTAAAACACAAGTATAAATGGTTAGCAGAGGAATAGAACACTACAGTTATTGGAAAACAATCAATTTCGGGGAGTGGAAACAGTAACTCAGGTTTTTGTCAGGCCACTTCACACAACCCAGATGTTGATTATATTCCTAGAAAAACATTTAATCCTTACATACAATATTTTTTTAAAGTTGTATATGCAAATATGATGTTAATGTATAAAAAAAGAGAATTTGAACAACTACATATTTGTTACCTATCTTGTTATTTAGATGTATATGTCATAGACATGAGATATACTACTAAAAAGTTTCAGTTGGTTAAGAACAGTGGGTATGTATCATTATTCAGCACAAAAAACATCAAAAGATTTAACTTTCCATGCCTAAGGAAAAAAAAAAAACGAGCCAGATTATGTCATAATAATGAGCGTCAAAACAAGCTCAGTCTTCTCAGACTCTTTCTGATCAGGCCTTCTGCAGGATAATTTAATGTCTTTTAAACTGTATATATATGATCTTTCAGTAGACTAGGAAAAGCACGCCGTGGGCACCATTTTGCTATATATCACTCTGATAAGCAATCAAATCAGCATGTGCTTAGCTTAAATAGCGCTGAATAAAAAGTACTCTCGAGGATCTAGAATCTAGTTATGAGAGAGTTACAGTGAAATTAAATGCCATTCTTCCTGGAAATAAAGGGGAGGCAGCGCTGACAGGTTTGACGGGTGCGATGCCTGCAGTGACAGGAATAACAAATTAATTGGGACCATAACACATTCTCTCCAAAGGTGAGGTAAACACAACACACTGGATATTCTTCAACATCAGTAAGAATATCAATGGCATCTAAAAATAAACCCTGAGACATTGAACAGTTTTAATGGATTTTGACATGTCTGCATTATACTGTCACTCCAGTATAAATGAATCATAACTTTGCTGTGCACCACAGAATTACTGCCATTTTGAGAAAATATACTATGAATATATTGGGCAGGCTGTGAATTAGCATGGAAGATCAAAATAAATGCGTAAAGACTTTGGAGGAGCTGCTTCCCAGGTTGGAGAGAAAGAAAAAGAATTTTGAAAAATGAAGAGTTGTTACTGGTCTCTTACTGCTTTGATATATGGGGTGAGAATGATTCTGCTGTCCAAATGTCAGACTTGGGCTTACCAGGCTCGTAGGCACTTGGAAAATGAAGATTTTTCTGATCGCAACACAATGTGTTGCAAAATGAGGTGGCGGTAGTTTGAAGCCATCGCTAAAAGCAAGGTTTTGTGCACAGAAAATCAGGAATATAGATCTTTTGTGTCGTCATATCTGGTAATGAATAATAGTGTTCCTGTTCCTGTGTACGTTTGTACTGAAATACATGAGTGACAGTGAATGCAAACAGTCCATATACAGGGTATATTCCAAGTAATGAAAATCAATAAACAGCTAGTTACATTTTTCACACTTGCTAACTAGCTACACTACGTGGCCAAAAGTATGTGGACACCCGACCATCATGACAATATGTAGGCCTTCAAGTGGTCTGCACAGAGTCCTGACCTCAACCCCACTGAACACCTTTGGGATGAATTGGAACGTAGACTGTGCACCAGGCCTCCTCGCCCAACACCAGTGCCCAACCTCGCTAATGCTCTTTTGGCTGAATGAGCAGAAATTCTCAGCCACCAAATTCACAGCCACGCTCCAAAATCTAGTGGAAAGCCAGGCTGTTATAGCAGCAAAATGGAGACCAACTTTGGAATGAGATGTTCAGCACATATGGGTATGATGGACAGGTGTCCACATAATTTTGGTCATGTAGTATAGGGTTTTCTCTCTCTCTCTCTCTCTCTCTCTCTCTCTCTCTCTCTCTCACACACACACACACACACACACACTGCTGGCTATTTTGAGTTTGTAAACAAGATTTTGCCAGTGGATTTCGAGGGGTCAGATTGCGTTACAATGTTGGCAGCAGATGCGATAACTCGTAAAAATGCTCACCCTCATCCAGGCGAATAGCACATTTCTTTCTCACTATCACATTGGTGGGAAATGAGTGAAAGGCCCTTAGCCTTCTTTTATTGTCAGAATATTTCATCCGATTTTTAGAGCATTTAGAGCATATGGTTTTGCATTCTGGTATGAATCAACTTAATTAAGTTCTGCGAAAGTTTTCAGTAACTTACTCTTTCACTATTTTTGAGTAACTGTTTGAATAACACATTACAGCTGTACAATTCAAAGACATTTATAGAACCATGTGATTTTTGCAGAAGTAAGTGCATTATGTATATTTTCATTTCAAGATTGAATGTCAAAATTACACTTCACAATGAGACCTTATTAGTTTGATATAACATCCACTTGAGCACATATTCATGTGCACACACACACACACACACACACACACACACACACAAACCCACACACACTTCAATCTGAAACACAGTGCTAATGCACATGCATGGTGTAATTCAGTGAAATCTGATTTGTGTTCTATTTCATCATTCAGCCCTCAAATAAAGGGGAAAACATCACGCATTAAGTATATATTTTTTAATTATTTTATTTTATTCCAGTGGTACATGAAACCCTTTCTGGTCTGAAACAGATTTAATAGCATTAGAATTAAAACTAAAAGTAGCCCTGGGAATATGCATGACAAATTCAGTTAAGCATGATATATACAATGTCACAATGTGTGAGAAATATTTGCACTCAGTGCTTAAATATAAGCAACTAAATACAAAGCTGTACATATATTACACTTCATATATTACATGTCTTATAGACCTTAATCTTATATGTACTTATACTGTCATACTGTTATACCTGATATGAGTTTTATTTTGAAAATATATATTATATTTGTATAAGAACATACTGAACCTGAAATTAGATTTTAATTATTAAAGCTCCTCTAAATCACAACATTGCAAAAACAGTATGCATGTTAGTAGTAATGATTAATTGTGTTTAATTGGTCTGGCTTGGTAAATTCACCATTAGGGAAATGGTTAACATCTGTTTGTCATTAATTACAATAAGATCAATGCAACCTTTGGTTATTACAGTAATAACTACATCATTAAACAGATTCATGAAGGTTGGAGCTGTGGGCAGGACAGCAGTAGAGCAGCACTAGCAGTGCATCCAATTATGGCGGTAAGGAGGAATACTAGTAGATGTAATATTACTAATGGTAATTTATTGGTTTAAAATAGTGGTACTAGCAGTAGGGGAGGTAGTGGAAAAAGACGAACTCATTAAGGTGTCATAGCTGTTGTTGATGTTAGACAGCTAACACTGAGGCCTGTTTGTCATGTTATTAAATGGCTCTTACTTCATGCTGGTGCTGTGGTGGATTGTCCTACTCAGGTTATCTCTCTCTCTCTCTCTCTCTCTCTCTCTCTCTCTCTCTCTCTCTCCCTCTAAGCCTGAGGTAGAGTGTAGTATAGCATATGATGCCTTAGTGCACCATGTCTAAATCTCTCACTGTAAATACTATTGTTATATTATTCACTTCATCAGCCTCTGGAGAGTCAAACCTCCTTTTGAATATTTATCACAGCATGTTGAGTTTATTTACTTCCACATTCAGGATCCCTTCAGCACCTCTACAGTACATAGCCACTCACACAAATTTATCTAGATGCACATAAGCACCCATTGTTTCACCCATTTTTTGTCCCTGTATACATGCATGCACACGCACACATACTCTCTCTCTCTCTCTCTCTCTCTCTCTCTCTCTCTCTCTCTCTTCTTGCCCTTTAGCTCGTGAGAAGGATAATCCCTGTGCTGGCAGGGCAGCAGTGTTGTTTTGCAGTTGTTTGCAGTGTAGTTCATAAATTATAGATGGGCCATGTCGAGGGCCATCATGGCGCTGAAGCCTGTCTGGCCTGACAGCTGTATGATGCCCACTCAGTGCAGCAGATTGGGAGCTCAGAGTTTCATCAATAAATATCAGGGCCGACCCTCACTCTCAGCCTCGTGTCAGCGGTCAAGGTAATGGCTTTTTATTATGGTGAAGGGCAGCACAGTGAGGGGTAGGCTTACAGTTGCTCGTCCATAGCTGGTCCTCAGACAGAGAGAGAGAGAGAGAGAGAGAGAGAAAGAGAGAGAGAGACAGATGAGGCAAGGGAGAGCAGTGAGGGAGAGGAGGAGGGGAAGCAAAAGTTAAATGTCTCAAGCTCAGAGTAAGTCTAAGTGAAGTCATGGGAAATGGGAGAGAATATCTGAGCATCTTTCAAAAGTAATATGTTCTCTGGGTTAGTTTCATACTTTTATAATATTTTGAGTATTTTAAAAAAAATATTTTCTAAGTGCAATTTGTAGAATTGTGCAAGCCTGAAATATGGTAAAGACACAGGCCATTATTGCATTATAAGAGAATGTTTGTATCACTTAATGTGAGGTACCAGTATGTGAAACATCGCAGAAAGATGCTGTGGAGAAATCTCAATCAGGTACATTCCCCATTGGCATGTGGAATTATAGTTTTTATCTCAAATGGCAGAACAACATTTGACTAAAGTTCATTCATCAGAATGCCGCATATTTTGAAAAGGGTAAAAGTGCTATACCATCCTGTCAGAGAAGCACAAAGGCTAGATACTATAGATTACTCCTATCCCCCTGCCAGATATAAAACGGATAATTACATATTTGTGGCGGAGGCTGAGCACTGTAAAAATCAATAGACCTTTTTTTTCAGATGACACTTCATTAGGGAAGAGAAATCTGGCGGCTGTGAGGAAGAGCAGTGCAATTAAACGCTCCTGCTAGCTCACAGGCTGCTACGTCTCCATATTATCATCCATTTTATCTGAAATAGTGGTTGCACTTGAGGTGTAATTGGGAAGCATTGATTACGTACTTTTATGTGTACACTGTTGCAAATCATTATGGAGAGAAGCAATAGTTAGTTAGCCTCTCTAATGAAGCACTAATTGCGCTAAGTAGGTTAAGATGTTAGTCAAAGTCTCAGATCAAAGCAGAGATATTCTTCACCCATCAGTGTCGAAAAATAAGCTCGCATACACACTGGCAGAATATTTGAATATACATTTATGAAAAATGTAATATAAACATTTGTAAATGTGAGTTATTTATGTTTTTCCATAGGTTTCTCCTTGAAGACATTTGCACTGTTGTTTTGGTATGTTGTGTTTTGTATTGTCGTTTCTCTCTTATTTCGTTTTGGACTATTTATTGTGTGATACAGCTGTCTCACAATTAACGGCACATATCATACTCATCTGCTGCCATGTCCGAGAGGGGGTACTTAGTTTTTAACATGAGGCGCAAGAAGAATTATAGTTACATTTACAATTAATTCCCTTCTAAACTTTGTTTATGCTGTATATGAATTTTATGTTTTTTATTTTATTTTATTATGTCAATTGTGAATTTGTTTTATAGTAAACTAGCTTCATATTTTTATATCTGATGTCTTTATTCAAGAGACATTACTGCATGCTGTAAAATATATATTTTGCTAAATACATTTTTCAACACCTTTACTGTATATTTTATATTTTATATTATACATATGTGGCCTGCCAAAAAGCAGAATAAATATAGTAAATAATATAATAATATAATAATTTGTTGAACATGCCTCTAGCACTATATACACTAAACATAAGCAGTGTAGCTTTTGCCACCTGCAGTTCCTTGCACAAAATACATTTTTTTTTTACATCTCAGTGTTTGAGTTCACTCAATCAGCATTTGCCATCTGGTCACGTCATCTGTGATATGTGTACAAAATACATGCACATATGTATTTGTGAATTTTTAGAAATTTGACAAAAAACTGATTCTGGAAGTGCTCTAGACAAACATGAGGCAGAACATAAAATTCTCAATACATGTATGGTGGTAGTTCCTGAAAGATGTTTGTCTCCCATTATGGTAAATGTATTCAGGCTGTTCAAATAAACAAATTCAAAATAAGGCATTCAGCTTTTTTTAGAATATAATGTACATATAGTTATATTTATTTGTACAGTGGTCAAGGTTACGCTTTCCATTCAAATAAAATACAATAACCTCTGTGGAAAAACAAAATGAGACTACCTGAAATGTATTATGTATAATTATTAAGCTTTATTATTTCAATATTTATGGAACCATCAATAATTAGTTTAACAATTTTGCATACTGGTGTAAAAAACATAAATTCCTCCAATTTCTCATTGGCCACCACATATATTTATGTATGCACACTTCCTACACAGTGGAATGCAGATATTTCACCAGATCATGCAATTATTCACTTTATTTTTCTGACACAACTCCAAAGTATCCTGCTAAAATAAGTAGGCTTTATATCAACACAAAATTCTCCTATTTTCAATTATCAGTATGAAATATATATTTTTATTAAAGCTCAAATGTGTTTAAATTCAAATGATTTAAAACTCAGAATTAATCCAATCCTCACCTGCATTCACACACACTGCACAAAAACAAAAACAATTCATTTTGTCTCATCTGACCTGAGAACTTGCTTGTTGAAAATTAAAGGTGGGCTTTGATGTAGCAAGTGTTGTCAATGTTCTGTACATTTTCTGTTCTGGCCAAGCGTTCTGTTTAGAGGGACGGTCTGATCCTTTTAATTATGTGATGCTTTTATATATTTTTTTTCAATTTCTAATTATGCGGTTGGTGGTGAACATGTTCTGAGAATATCTTTGTAGCCTTCTTGTGTTCTTTTGAATATTCATTGTGAAATTGAACAGGTATCTCTTTAATCAGAATATACTTTACACCTTATTTAACTTCACTCACCAGAAACCCTTATCCACACTCATATAAACATACAGTACATTTGCTGTCAAAAAGAACAATGAATAAAAACATAATTAAACGTATGAATAAATAAATAAATAAATAAATAAATAAATAAATAAATAAATAATCTGTGTGTGTGTGTGTGTACGTGTGTGTGCTCATTCCAAAACAAACCAGATTTCTGAAACGCTTTTCTAAATGCTTTTCCCACAGCCATAAAGCCTTTGCCTGGCTGCTTGCAAATCCAGGCCTTTGATTTCTTTTTAGATGGTCTGTAAGGAGCTCAGACCTCTATCATGCCACTAAAACAGCCTTACCTACTTTTAGTCACACTCTCTGAAGTGACCTGATAGCTATACTTTTTTTTTTTTTAATCGATTATACTAGTATTTATTACTTTTAATATTTATTTTACATGTATGGTGTAAAGTGTGCTATACAGATTTTAGTACTATGCTGCATTAAGGTGGAGGGCTCCATCAGAAATGTAGCAGTAATGGAATCTCTTCCTTCCCCAGCATGTCAGAAAATCTCCCAGCTTTACACTGGCATCAGGGGAGGAAGCCGAGTGCTGTTAGCTGTCATTGCACATGAAAGGATTAATGTCAGCCTATAAGAAGGGGGAAAGCCATCTTATTCTTATTTATTCTGTTTCATTCTCCTTCCTGCAGCTCTGTGGGTGAGGGTGTCTAATGTCGGGTCTAATTTGTAGCATTTTAAAATTCCAGACTTAGAATCTTTACATATCTCTGGAGCTCTCGGCTCCTCGGCTCTCCCCTCCGAAGCCTAGCTCCTACTCAGAATCCCCCCTAAACCCACCAATTTAAGATGTGGAGCAGAGTAAAGATTTACATGAGTTTGTAGTTGAGTGACTCCGAGTGAAGAAGCAGAAGCTCCATCCACATTAAACACTTTCACTGTAATTACACTCGACCCAAACTCATACCCTTCACCTACAGCCAAATCAGACAGAGAGAGAGAGAGAGAGAGAGAGAGAGAGAGAGAGAGAGAGAGAGAGAGAGATTTATTCCCCAATGCTGATTCTGATTCCTCCTTGTTCAGGATATGTAATTGGCTCTGTGTTTTCTACTGGCTGCTAATAAGGAGCTTACTCTGGCTCCCTCTAGACTTGACCCACCACATTTTTGTTTTATGAATTTTACAAGGGGATTTTAATAGATGCTTTAGGCTATGCAAAGCATAGGCTGAGAGTAGGGCATAATGGAGCAGGCAGAGCTGAAAGGCTGCTTATCATTGCAGACAGGTCTTATAACTTTCATTAGGACTAGCGAAGAAGACCAAGGCGAGCAAAGCACAGAGGGACGTGAGGGAATATTAACCTGTGCTCTCTAACTAACTATAATTGTTTAGCAGTGAGGTTGTGTGTTGGAGCCAGCCTCATTACGCAAGCAGCCACATCATGGCCTGGCTGATAGCAGCAGCCGTGCTTGTTAACAGAGAGGTGGTGAGGACGGAGAACACAGCAAGGGTCAGGGCACAGGGCAGAACTCTAATGGATTTAGAGTGGGTGGGACTTCTCTGACTAGACCCAGAGAGTTGGACTCTTTTAGATCAAAACCCAAGACTCTGGATTACTCAATAATCAAACTTTCAGATAGTCGATATAAATGCCGAGTGAAAAAGGTTAGTTGATGCAAGTGAGTCCTTAAGGTGATAATATCAACCAATACTCATGTAGTGTCTTGGTTTGATTTGCTTCACACGAATTGGCAGAAGACGCAAACTACCCACCTCTGTCTTAAGAGTAAAATAGTGCCATATCAACTGTCTAGGAAAGTCTGGTCCTTTGCTTTGCTCTTGTAATTGGGTGTTTCTCATGTGCCAGATAAAGGGATGTAAATTTCTTGCCTCTTTTTCTCTCTATCTCTCTCCTTCTCTGACTCTCTCAATGGTGCTCATTTGAGAGGAGTAGAATGACAGTCTCTTATGCAGGGTCGCTCAGATGTGACGAATGAAAAATTTAAACCCACTCACTGACCCATGTCCAACCCACACTGTCTATCCCATCATTAAAATACTTCTAGTTACCACTGCTTTTTCAACTCACCATTATGCAAAATCTTTTAAGTGATTTTAGCACTGACATACTCGCGCCACTCTTTTACAATCAAAATAATTTTTGCTCTATGATTTCTTACAAGAAAGAAAATGAAGTTCATTTGTGATGTTTTTTACTGGAACTCCAGCAAGAAAGATGAGGCAGTGAGGGCAGTAGAAATAGTCAAAGCCATTTATAGAGCTTTAGAGCTTTTAGATTTTCACAATAAGGCAACTGCATCAGTGCAAGATTACTAATAACAAAACAATCACAGCTCTTGTCATGAATGGTGAGGATAATGAGGAATAGAGTGTAAGGCATTACTAAAACACCTCTCTTTAATCCTTCCCTCATTCATGATGTCCATCAATCTGACTCCATCTATAGCAAAGGTTACTTCATCACAAAGCAGAGACAACATGGAACACGAAATCCAACATGTTTATTCTCTTCTGCCATTTGCATTTCTCTCTCTCTCTTATGCTTTTGTGTTGTTGGGTAATTCTCCCATCTGAGGTGTGTTGCAGAGAAACAAAGCAACACTAAGAGAGGAGCAGTGTGCGCGGGTGTCAGGTTGTCAGTAATCTGACAGCTATGGTAACTGCCCTGTAATCCGGCCGGCTGCAGCCCAGCTCAGAGCTGACATGCAGCTCTGTGAGTGACAGCTGAGGGCCACACTCAGACCGCCTTCTGCAGTCACCATCACTCCATTAAAGCAGACGAGCCCAGCGCCCTTCAGACAGAGAGCAGAGAGCAACCAGGCCTAACCTGCTGGAGCCAGGTGGGAAATAGATGCACTCTCTTTGGGAGGAGTTGTATATAATACTGCTAGTATATAGACTGGATATAAAAAGTCTACACCCCCCTGTAAAAATTGCCATTTTTTTTTGTTATGTAAAAAATGAAGTCAAATAATATGAAATGATGAATCATATCAGATCGTTATCACATATAATGTGATATATTGCAGGTAATAAAATTCATCTTATGCATTTATAGGGGGAAAAAATAAAAAGAAACAACTTACAGTAACATAGTTGCATAGGTGTGCACAATCTTTTGTAAGAGGGCATGTGACTGTGTTCAGAGTTAACCAATCACATTCAAACTCATGGTCAAAATGAATTATTACACACCTGTCATTAATGAAGTGATTCTGATTAACCCAAAATAAGAATCAGCTGTTTCTATAGGATTTTCTTGACATTGTCTTGGTTTCATCTGATTACTGAAGCCATGGTCTGCAAAGAGCTGACAAAGCCTGTTTGGGATCTTACTGTCAAAAGATCAGGAGAGGGGTACAAAAGAATTTCCAAAACATCAGATGCACCATGGAACAGCATGAAGGCCATTATCAACAAGTGGAAAAAATGGGGCACCACAGTGACATCACCAAGAACAGGACATCCTTCCAAAATTGATGAAAGGATAAGACAAAAACTTATCAAGGAGGCTGCCAAGAGACCAATGGCAACATTAAAGGAGCAAATTAAATATCTGGCAAGTACTGGCCACATCCCATATCTCTGGGGGGGATTTTTTGTTTGTTTTTGTTTTTTTCCACATGTCTAGGCAATCGGGTGGGGTGTGGAGACGGAAGCCCTTTCTTAAAAAAATAAATAAATAAATCCAAGCCTGTCTAAATCACACCCAAAACATGTGGCAAAATGTGTTGCATGATATGACCGATTGCATTCGGTGCTTACTTAATGTTTTCCGAACTACATATACTACTTTATTTATTTTTATTTTAATGTACTAGTAATTAATTACATTTTCTGGATCAGACAGAAGTCAGAAGACAGAAGTGCCACACCAACGCAACCTGTTCTTCCTTTTTTGAACACACTAGACAGTTATATAAATTTGAAAATTGCCTAGACTATTACAAAAAATGCAATTTCTGATACAGCTAGAGAATGTGGTAAGTAGTGACAATATCATTGGCTGCAACCCGTAGCTCATTCTGAGAGTTGTTGCACTGAAAATCTGAGTGCAAAGAGAATAAAATCTGAGTACTTATAAAATGTGAAAAGAGTATATTCATATGAGGGTGGCATCATTTCAAATATGCACATAGTTGCACATTCAAATATGCATGAGTAAAGCAAATCTGCAGAAGCAATATCAATTTGAATGTGCACATGTATTTTGTATGAGAACCAAATAAATTTGTAAGAGCAAAACAAACCCTGCTCAGCATTTGAAGTATTTTATTCCTTGATTTTTGCCAGTTAAATAATGCTATACAGTGCAATGAAAAAGTATCTGATTTATTTTGTTTTTGTGTATATCTCATACTAAATAGTTTTAGATCTTCAAACAAAATACAACATAAAACAAAGGCAACCTGAGTAAACACACAATACAGTTTTTATTTTTATTTTTTTATGGAAGCAAAAAAGTTATCCAACACCTATCACCAGTGTGAAAAATTAATTGCCCTTTAAACTTAATATCTGGTTGTGCCGCCTTCAGCAGCAATAACTGCAACCTAATGCTTCCAATAGCTTGCAAAAACTTGGGGCAGCTGTGGTTCAGGTGGTAGAGCGGGTTGGCCACTAACTGTAGGGTTGGCAGTTCGATTCCCGGCCCATGTGACTCCACATGCTGAAGTATCCTTCGGCAAGACACTGAACCCCAAGACCTTTTAACCAACTTCATGCTGTTCTATTTAAGTGTTGATTTGATTGAATGGGGTTTGCAGTAATCAGGCCTGGTTGCATCTAGTCCAACTGAACCTCATTATAATGCATTTTCATAGATTTGGGGAATTAGTAACTATGAGGGCAAATACATTTTCACATAGGTCCATTTGCTATTGGATAACTTTTTTGCTTCAATAAATAACATTATCATTATCATTAAAAACTGTATTTTGTATTTACTCAGGTTGCCGTTGTTTTATATTATAGATTTTGTTTTAATTTCTGAAACAGTTTAGTATGAGATGTACATAAAACCAGAAGAAATCAGATTTCTTCTGAAAATACTTTTTCACAACACTAAAAATACAGTATCTGAGCAATGTATGTTTTAGCAGATATGATGCCAACTCTGATTGCACTGGTGGGTTTAATAATAATAATAATAATAATTAATAATAATAATAATCACCATCATCATCATCATCATCATCATCATCATCATCACCGGTGGCTCGGGGCCATAGATTTTGGTGGAGCAGGATGACATAAATAATGAAATAGTCTTAATTATGTTTAACATGAGAGGTTATCACACTTGACTTATGTTAATGACTACTGTTTAGTGAATTTTAGAGTAGTCCTGAAATAAGCAATTGAGAGTCGAAAGCATGCAGTCTTCTAGCAACAGTCTAGCAGCTCAATCTGATTGGTTTATAATGTACATCTATTAAAGTGTGTTTGAAGTAATATCATTAATCATGGTTGACAGGTTTCAGAAAAAAATCCAGCCCAACTACATCTCATAAGACAAACAAAAGACATTAAACTAGACCAAAGATTAATTTCCTCAACCTTTGCATAGTTAAACAGGTATTTTATATGTATGTCTCATATACGGACATATACGGATTATCCATTCCATATTCCTTTTTTGCCTCTCCTAATCTTTGCAATACAATAGAAATGTTTCTGTACAACATAGACATACTGTCTGTTCTTATTTATTAGATTTAATTCCATTTTGCTGTAAAACAAGATCTTGGAAGCTGGGGATTATTTGTAAACTAGCCCTAGCAACGCTGTCATTAAATCTCCTGTCCACTCCTCCTCTACTGAAAAGTGAACAGCACAGAGAAAATCCTGTCCCAATGGCCCTCTATTAACTTGTTGTTCTATTAGCTTGTTGTTCCCATTTTTGACCACCATGTGCAATAATAACTTTATGGAAGTGAAGTGGGGCAATGACCTCACTGCTCCACCATCATGCAAATATGGAAAAGCACAAAAGAAGTAATGAGTATTTCAATGGAATTTAAAATGTATGGAGTTGTGAATGAGGACTTGATTAATTTAGGAAGATTAATATTTATTGAAAAGCTCATATAAATGGCTCTGCCCCACCTGCCCCTATAGACAAGCCTCCAATACTAAAATACTAATACTAAAACTGGTCTAATATGATTTTGCTTTCTATGTCAATATTCTTGCTGCTTCATTTTGCACAAGTCGTAGTGAGGTAATAGATAAGGCAAGAAAGAACAAAACCATAGATCAATTTCTTGGCATCTTGTAAAGGTAGGGTCTTGTTGTTGTTTTTTAAATGCAAGCTATCAGCTGATCAAGTGTAGTGATATCATCTGGTGCTGCAGATAATTATAGTTATTGTCTGCATAGCTAAAAACATTGACTTCATGCTTCTTAATAATCTGACCCAGTGGTCAGAATATTATACATACACTCTAAAAAACACTGCATTAAAAACAACCCAAACTGGGTTAATTTTCAGCCCAACAGCTGGATGAATATGAGACAGAACACATTTTGGGATAAACTAACCCATCAAGTTGGGTTGTTCATTTTAAGCCAGCAAATGGGTTGGTTTTCAACTAAAAGGATGGTTTCATTTTTACAAAAATACTGGGTTAATTTTATTTCATAAATTAGTTCATATTTTCAGGGTTAATTTTAGTCTTTTAAAATGTCAAATATACCACATTATAAACAAACATGGTATCTCCTTTATTTATACACAAGAAGGTGTTCAGAAATGTATTGCTAGAGCTGCTAAAGTGGTGTTTATATATAGACTTTGAAGTAAATGACTCAAATAAGTTATATATTTAAGAGGAAAAGTGAGATTTTGATCAAAGGAGACATTTAAAACATCCAAAAAACTTAAAATAATTTTGGAAATGTGACCTCCACTCTCCTAATGAACAAAACGGCATTGTAGCCTCACCAGTAAACTCTAGCTGACACAAATATTTATTTTTCTGCCTTTAGCACCTCACTGCCAATTTTTTTTGCACAACCTAATTAAGTCAACCAACATTACGGAGATAATGGAAAGCATTACAACCTACTGTAACCCCCATCCTCTCTTTTTGTTACATTAACCTTGTGAAGACCTTTTGGCCTCGACTTAGCTAGCTAGCTAAGCTAAGTTCCGTTAGCCACTGACTGTCTGCACCTGTTAACCAACATTAACATTCACCGAATACATGAAGAAACACGGTTCTAACCCATCCTCCTAATGCTAATTACTACAGCTTACCTTGTCTAAGTTAACCCACTCTCTGTATTACATCATGGTGAATAGCTATAATGCTAGGTTATAGTTAACTTTCAAAAAGGTAATGGGAATATCTAACATTACTGTGAGCTGTATGCTAAAGTAATGTTATCACCTCATTTGAGCCTTAGATAAGATGCAGACCCAAAGAATTATAGAATAACCTCAGTTCATATTTCACAGCCAACATAAATACCTGACACCAGTAGTATAACACCAACACCGAGGAAGCAGTGAATGATATTCACTTTTGAAGCCGTTGCGATAGGTTAAGTTAATTATCACTCTCTGAGTTACTGGTTTCCAATGAATACACTTTCAAAAGCGCCCTGCCTAAATATCACAAACTCAGCCAGGCATTTTCAGCAGCGTTAACACTAAAGAGTAAAGAATGCTACATCCACCTGAAGCGAATCCAAACTGTCCGCGCTGAGTTAATTAGACCCGAGGAGTGGTGGAGGAGGGGTGCATTGATTCAACTGTCAGTGAAAATGACCCAGCCAATAACCAAACAGTTGGATTACAAAAAACTACCCAAAAAACTACCCAAGACTGAGAAAATAACCTAAATAAATGACCCAAAAGGCTCAACCCAGCGTTTGGGTAGAAAAAATAACCCAGCATATTTTAGAGTGTATGCAAAGAAAATAAAAGGGGACCAAGTACAGAGCCTTGTGGTACACCACAGAGAATTTCATGCTTATCATGGACAACAAAGAATGTTCTGAAATGACTGGTTAATATTAAGTGGCATCTTAATAAAGCATATTTATAAATATAGATTTGGAAGTGTGGTCTGTGCATGTGTAAAAGAGATTGCATTGACATTATATGAACAGGCCAAGCTCCATGACAAGCTTCAGATCCTGAACAGCGAATCCTTTTGGTCTGTCCTTGAAAATCATTTTGGTAGCTTAAAGACTTTAGTTATAATTTATAGCTGTGTGATTGTAACTTTAAAAAAATTCTGATATCAGTAACTCATCTAGCACTGGGATGCCTCTGATGAATCTCTGACACAATGCTATCAAGGTTGATATGAATGATATGAGTAGAGTACAAGTCAGACTTCCTGCAGTCACAATCACTCGGCTATGAGCTGAGGCAGTGGAAGGATGAATGGATTACTATATCTGGCACATAACATCTTTTTTGCTATGCTATTTAATGCAGCTAGGCATACACAATTGCCTCTGGAGTTTTTACTATCACCATTATAAAGCCTTCGTTGCAGTGTTTAAAGTTTGGGGTTATAATTTGCCCTGGCAGGTTATATTTGTAAGACATCCATTAGGATACACATCCAATGCTCACACAGCAAATGAGAGCCTGTGTCATGTCTTATGTTGGGAAAAGCCCCAAACCTAGCCAAAGCTGTAATGACAACAGCCTACATAATGGCCGCAAGTTTACATAAATTAGCCCTCAGTGCTGCTATGCTAGCAGACAGAGAGCCTGAGCTGCTTGTGTGTGTGTGTGTGTGTGTGTGTGTGTGTGTGTGTGTGTGTGTGTGTGCCAAATCAGTAAATCCTTAAGTACCCCCATCTTGCTGCTTTAAGGCAGATAAGGCACATATGAATCTCGTCTTCTTTCTTTGGCTCTCCTTACTGCTTCACCTCTCATCTCTTCACCCAAGATGAACTCAGCCGAGGTGGCTTATCTCATGTGTCTAGTGGAAGAATCAGCATTTCTCCATCTTCCTTACGAGTGCTGAAGGTGGAAGATGGAGGGCTGTCAGAGTGATAGGCAGGGAGTTAAGTATATATTCCCTATGTCTGGGAAAGCTAGTTAGAGTGTCAGCTCTAAAGTTCACCAGAATGAAAAAATCCATTCACTTGCATATCAACTGATGATAACTTGTTTCACTGAATGCTGTGAAATCACCACCCATATGGGTAATCCATGGAAAGCTAACAGAGGATATGCATATGTGAGCATAATTTTTAGATTATTTACCTTTTCTTCTTTTATTCCATACAAAACCAATTCACCGAGTGCAGATATTTATTTATTTTTTTCATAATATATAATTTATGCAGACGAATTTTTACTTTGTAGTACATATGAGTACAATGGTATCAATTTATTAGTTGATCAGAGTCATTAAATGCCTACGGGGAGTGCTTTATTTTCAGTGTATATCTTCTCAGGTCCTCTACATGCAGACCCATAGAGCAGTAATGAGACAGATAATTGGGGATATTTTTTATTCAGTGGCTAGTTAATTGGTTGCCACTAGTGTCTCAGCAAAGGTTAAACTTAAAGTTGCATGTCACCAATTACTATTCCAGCTGGATCTGTTCATCTGGAAATGTTTATGGCAAAAAGTCAATGGTTGCATGACAAATGACAGGAGCAGACGTGAATGCTTTACAGATTCCTTCCTTATATTCTGCCCCTTTCTATTTTGTCTCTCTCACTTTTTCTCCATTCCTTTCAATTTTCTCTTTTCTCATTTTTTTTTATTCACTGTGCATAATCCTCTCTTTTTGAAAAATGCAATCGATGTGTGCATAATCAAACTCATGTTGACAGCACTCATATGAGTGCACAGGAAGAGAAAGAAAGAAAGGAAGAAAAGAGAGAAAGAAGGACAGAAAAAAAGATGAGAGGAGAGGCATTGAAGGGATGAATGCATTACCATGCAGTCGGACTGTCTGGCACATAACAAAGCCTTGTGTGTGTGTTAAGCGTGTAGATTAGGTCAACTTTTTACCTCCTCTGAGCTCTCTGCCTGTAAATGACGAGTTTTGATGTGAAACAAGCAACATGTCAGAGGGAGTTGAGAGATGTAGGCCTACTCTGCCATGTCTCTGTGACAGGGCTGTGAATATTTGGGCCATTAGGGGCTTATTAGCGAGTAAATGGCCAGATGGTTCAGCCATGCGCGAGAGATGGACAGAGCTGCCTGCTACTAATCAGCCCTGTCTGTAGCCCCACTGTCAAACCGCACCACGCTGTAACCCATGGCAACCGAATAAAAGTTAACATTAGCAAGTCAATTTGAGCTATGGAGGCCGTAAACAGGCATGTGAAGTATCTTATACCGAAAGTAAAAGAGTGAGAAAGAACTAGAGCAAAGCAAGCAGCCAAATATGCTTTTAAAGATCACAGGCATGTTTCTCTCTGTTCTAACACCCATTGTATGGATACTTGAATTGTGTTTTGACTGATGTTTGGCTACCCGTAGGAAACACAATTGTGCTCATTTTACCTCAAGCTACAATGCAATAAAACACATTGTTTAATTATTAATTGACAAATCCTACCTACATAACACCTGCAGAGTTCTTTAGATAATAAGTCATCATGTTATGAGCCATCCCATAGACAGGTTAAGTTGAGAAACAGGCTGTCTCATTGTTAATGGACTTTGGTTTTAAAGCATTTGAAAAAGTGACAATGAATCCATCAATCAATAAGAACATTATTTATCCTTGAGAGGCAGTAATAATTTTACATTAACCACTTTAACCACAAACACCCATAAATACTCAGACAAATAAAATGCATAATAAATCTGATGTGTTGGGTTTGATTATTTTTTTGTTAAAAAAAATATTTCCATTGTTCCTATCAAGCCCTAACAGGTAAGTTGGAGCAGATGTCTACTTGGTAAATTAGAGCGGAGAAGAAAAAATAAACTGTCCAAAACATTGCCACAATGCTATTAATTTGTGAACTTGAAACAAAGAAAGTTGTTTGCACACATTGACATTCCTGAATTCTTATTGGCAAATTAAATTAAACAAAATATAAAATTAAACAATGAAACAAATTCAACATTTAAAGAAAGTATTTGTTGTACATAAGTTTTTCTTTGCTTCAATCGGGCACCATAATAGATAATTATGGGTGAAAATGTCATCAAAATGCTCATAAATAACTAACTTTATGTGTTAGCCTCACAACTGTCAATCCCACATGGATACATAAACTGGTAATAAAGTGACATTAATTTGGACTGTATTATCCTCCTTAGATTTCGATTAGAATTACCCATTAAATGTGACCTAATGAGTTTACAGGAAGCTGTTACAGTTACAGAAACCGCTGATGATCAGAAGATAATGTGAAGGTCATGAAGAAGGTAGTTTGACATCCATCCATCCAATGTGTGGATTTAGACTCCAATGTTAGAGGTTGGCTTGTGGGTCATAAAAGTGATAATAGCCTCAATTAGGGATCCATGAATCCACTGACTTGGATGCAGGACTATCGTTAAGGATTATGGCTCTTTGAGTCCAAATATTGGATCTGAAATAACAGCTGGGACCATCAGCCTGAGAAGAAAGAAAGCTTGCATTAGTGCACTGGTTCCCAACCCTGGTCCTGGACACTTCATAGTTTAGATCTTTCCCTGCATTAATACACTTGATTTAACTCATCAGCCCTTCCTGAGTTGAATCAGTGTTAGAGCAGGGAAAATGTGCAGCACAGCGGGATACTCTATACAGGACCAGGGTTTGTTAGTGTGTGCTAGTGTGATAGAATTTGCAGTTTACAGATTAATATTATGTTTCATTGAGGCATTAATTGGTGGTAAAACTGGCATCTCCCATTTTCTCCAAGAACATGTGACCATTAGACACTATATATCCTTCTGTATCCCAAAAAAGCAGAAGGCCTGCCTGAATAGGTGTTATGTACAATTATTTAATAGGTCAATGTGTAGTCATTACAAGTATTGCCTGCTACATAACTTGCAATATGGATGTGTGTGTTTATAGAAGCTTATGTGCAGGGTTGGGAGGGTTACTTTAAAAGTGTATTCCGTTACAGTTACAAATGACTTCATAAACAATGTAATAAGTAATGTAATACAAGTAAGATATATGAAAGTAATGTAATCTGATTATTTTTGGATTACTTCAAGGCCACATATGTAAATAAAATCATGAGAAAAGCAATATGATCTAAAATACTTTGATGATCACCCTAACAAAAGCATTTCAGAGAACAATTTGTGTTCATTTCTTCCAAATTAACTTTGCGCAAAATTTATTTGCGCATGGACCAGGAGGTTGCTCATGTGAGTCACGACTGGCAAGAGAGAACCAGAACTATAATCAAACAGCTGTCTATATTGTGTTATGTCAAAAGTTTCATTTCATTTCTTTGAAATTTTTTTAAAATCCTGATAGTATTCCCATTTTTTTACAAGATGTACCTGTAATCTGATTACTTTGTTTTTTGACGCAACTGTAATGGATTACAGTTACCATTTTTTTGTATCTTGATTACGTAATAACGTTACATGTATTCCGTTACTCCCCAAGCCTGCTTATGTGCAAACTACTAAGAATATACTGTATTGCATTGCAGTTTTCTTAGCTACAGTGCAAAAATTACTTTGAGGTTAATGGTTATATATTTACTTATTACATATTACAAGCAATACTTGGTAATACATACTGGAAGTAGATAGTAAAAAAAAAATATATCAGTTATCTGTCAGTACTTGATGACAAGATCCTTATTTGGACATGGCATTATCAGAACCATTTGAATTTGAACTCTGAATTATTATAGAATTTTGCAATTACTGCACATTTATTAGCTGGATAAGTTCCTCTGCAAAGTATGCTAGTGCCAAATATTGACATTCAACATATTGATGGTGCTACAAATAAGCATGCAAAAGTTTTTGGATTGTTTGTTACCCATAGCTACATAATATTTTTTGTCAAATGTGTGATTATAATTTTTTTTTTTTTTTACATTAGTTGCTTAAATATTTGCTTGAACAATACTATTATAAAAGTAAGCTAATATTTGCATTTTGGCACCAGGTTCTGTTGTACAATTCTAAGTCTGTATGTGCTTTAATATCCAATATGCAAAGTAAAGAAATACTTGTAATTACTACATAATTACTTATTAAGTACTAGGTAGTAGGTACTTATCATACCATAGAGTTTATTACGGGCAGGCGAGACTGTGTTTCTTGTGTTGTTTAAAATGTGTAAAGTGTGTTTAAACTATATAAATATTTATAAACAGACTATAAGAGCATAATAAGAAATTATTGAGAGCAAGGTCATATAGTGTCAGTTTTTTTAAATGACCATGGGTTATAACAATGTGTGATCACAGTTTGGCACTCCTCCACATCTCCAACTGTGATTGACAGAGTGAGTAAAGACTGTCCTGGTGGTTGAACTACTCATAAGAATTTGTATTACTAATATTTGTGTTGTTATAATCAAATGGCAGTGTACATCCATGATTTATTAAACACAGTTCCAGGTGTTATTTTTCTCCAAAATGCTTTCCTTAAAAATATTTGAATGCAATCTTAATCAGCATCAAATATCTTGTATCTAATTTGACACTGATATTTTTGAAAGATTTCCACAAACTTTTTTCCCCCCTACAGTACGTGATATAAAATATATATCCTACTTTTATTCTTGCGCTTTGCTAAACAACACTCACTCTTCTCAATTTTATTAATGGATTTATTCCTTCCGCTCTATCTGAGGTGTTGTCATTAGTTACCCCCCGTCCATCTCTTGCTCATTTCTCCATCCTCCACACAGGAGGTAACAAACTAAAGTTCAGACGGAGCGTGTGTTTGTTTAAATGTAATTGGTGATGTGTGTATGTGCTTGTCTGTGTTGTGATGGACAATAAGACTGAGAAGTTGAGACAGTTCTAACTGTCTGCATAGGTGTGTATGAAAGTGCTGCATTATGAATGTGGAGTAAACACACTTGGGCTCTGTAATTGTCTTTTTTTGTTGTTGTTGTTGTTGTTGTTGTTTCATGACCACAGCTGAGCCTGTTTGTTACAGTAATGGACGGACAGGACACAATTTCTGATTGGTTAGAAGTCTGCACAGTAATTGATCAGTGGGCTATGCTTTAGATTCATTGAGCAGAATAGTAGCATTTCAGGGAATAAAATATATCTTTAAAGGCTTCACTATTATGCTTTACAAATACCTCATCAGCCTACATATTGATTTACAACCTGGGATAATTTAGAGCAGAAATGTCTAAGAAATGTTTAATTAGTATGCCCTCTTTTCATTATTATCTTTATCAGGAGTTGGTACAATTTCTTGATTAGATTAACCTAACATAAATTACATTGACTTCACAATGTTGGTTTAATGGTGCTTTTTTTTTTATAAATAACTGTGCATTTGAATAATTTATGCACGTAGATGGTGTTTTAGCCCATTTCTTCTTCTCCACAGCCGCCTCATTCAGAGACATAAATAAAGTGGGCGTTATGTAGGGGGGAACAGTAGGATGCCATGTTATTGCCCCAGCCCCCATTACACTGAATATAGTGCATTGTTA
This sequence comes from Ictalurus furcatus, assembly GCF_023375685.1. Classification (NCBI taxonomy): domain Eukaryota; kingdom Metazoa; phylum Chordata; class Actinopteri; order Siluriformes; family Ictaluridae; genus Ictalurus; species Ictalurus furcatus. The sequence goes on along the minus strand of NC_071260.1, from coordinate 20,872,773 downwards.
TTATTTGTCATCATATGCTAATTATGCATCATTAATGTGAGGCCCTAATGGCCCCTAGTGTGTGTGTGTGTGTGTGTGTGTGTGTGTGTGTGTGTGTGTGTGTGTGTGTGTGTGTGTGCACACTCATAGTAGCACAGTCTACAGGGAGAGGGAGAAACACATGCTAATGAAGCAGAGATATTTTATCTTACAGATTAAAAGCCAAGGAGATCACAACCCTCAGAATCAGCCCTCTGACATCAGTAATTGGAGTAGACAACAAGCTTTTGTACTGTAATGAGGAAAGTGCATGATCATTTCAACTCAGAATGGTTGGAACAGTGTGGGAGTGGGCATGTGGGTGGGTCTTTCTATTTTTCCCGCTGCATATATTTTGGTTCGATTGGAATAATGTGTTACTTGATTACATTTATTAGGAGTGAACGGTTAGCCATCATGAGTCTGCTTTCATTTTCTCAGGGTGTTTGGGATAGCGCATGGCTCTACCACGGTACCAAGTTTTCGTGCAATTCTGCAGCTATTCTCAGTGATAAAAGTGATTATTGTATTTTTTTTTAAAATTATGACTATTTAACTATTATCCTTTTGTTATCCTGTATATGCATACATAGAATACAATGCATAGGTGGATGCTATACACTAGTGGTGGTTGAGGAGACCCCCCCCCCACTATGTAAAGCGCTTTGAGTGTCTAGAAAAACACTATATAAAATGTAACTGTAACTAACTAAATACTATTATTGGAGTGGTGTCTTGGTGGTTAAGGCTCTGGGTTACTGATCAGAAGGTCGGGAGTTCAAGCCCCAGCACTGCCAAGATGCCATTGTTGGGCCCTTGAGCAAGGCCTTTAACCCTTTCTGCTCCAGGGGCACTGTATCATGGCAGACTCTGTGCTCTGACCCCAGCTTCCTGACATGCTGGGATATGCGAAGAAAAGAATTTCACTGTGCATATGTATATGTGACTAAAAAAGACTCATTATCATTATCATGCATGTGTCTTCACAATCTGCTTCTAAAACTCTATAAGTAGTTTAATAGTTATTAAAGGCACTTTAATAATCTTTAATTGTTATTACAGGAATTCATTTAAGTTAGCTATTTCCCTCCTGAAACATCCTGCTTGACATGACAAGCTACCAGCCGACAAAACACAGGCCAAGTTGATCAAACTCATAAAAATTTGAATCACCACTAGTAATGCTACATCACAGAATAAAATAACTGTTTAGTCGATTTAAGCAATGAGTAAGGAAGCTGGAAAATAACTTATACCAGTTGGTAAAGATGGTCTACAAGCTTGACCAGCTCTGCCTGTGTTTCGGTCAGCTCAAACAGGAGTTTTCAGCAGCGTAGCTATGTAAGGTCAAAGTTCATTTACTTCAACTGGTTTGTAATATTAGTTAAGGTATTTATACAGAAAAATAAATACATGGAGTGCTGATTGACGCTTTTGAGTGTATAGGGCTGCATATTTTATTAGTTTCTTTCTCAAGTTAAAACAGACTGTTTAGAAGGGTACAAGAGCTATGGACGGTAACATACCATATTTGTTGAATTCCCATATTGCTCTGTTATGTGATTTTGGCCAAAAGAGAGAGAGAAAGAAGGAAAGAGAGGATGAAAGCTGTTTAAGCCTTGCTGGCCTTAGTGCTCAGAGGAACAGGGAGTTGCCAGCTGGTCTTGCATACCTTTGTGTTTGACCTGTGGCTCAGAGCAGTTGAGATTGTGTGTGTGTGTGTGTGTGTGTGTGTGTGTGTGTGTGTGTGTGTGTGTGTGTTTGTGTGTCGTGTGGCCAGAGGCACAGTGAAGCCCAGAGGACAAATGTGCCACACAGCACACCTGGTAGACCTCACACACAGGGCCACTTTTGCCCCAGGTGAGAGAGAAAAACCTGCAGGCCACAGGGGGCCGTTTAGGGCCGAACTTTCTCACCTCAGTGCCTGAACAGGCCCACCTGAACAGGAGGCTCCACACCATGAGCCACACAGTGAGGCCCATCTGTAAGCATGCTTTAAGGCCAGCTTCAACAGGCCATGTCTGCTGTGGAGCAGCTCTGGACGAGAGAACATGACTGGTTTATTTAACCCCTGATATTCCCACCATCTCATGTATTCCTGTCACTAACATAGTGTGTGTTTGCAAACAGCAAGGAGTGAAGTGTGCCTTGAGACATTAAAATCTTGGATACTGAATGCATTCATTCAGCATTAAATACGAAATATCATATTGGGTGGGGTGTAAAAAGTACAGAGAATTTATTCATTAATTAATTATTTTTTTATAAATGATAATGTATCAAAATCTTACTCAGTTAAAATTTGAAGTATCCAGCAAAATGGTGCCCATGTAAGGGTAAAAAAAAATGTTACTTTTAAATGTACTTAAGTATTAAAAAGTAGCTTTTTTACTAATGAAGGTCTAAATAAGAATTAATATGTAATTAAAATCTAATTATAAATACGAATATTCCATTTCACTATAATATTCAAGTAAAGTATAAATATTCCTAAATTATACATAAGATACTGAAGTTCCTCAAGTATTTTTCAGTCGGTGTAAAAAAAATATTCTGGATAATTAAGATTTTTCCTAATCATGTAAGAACTGGCATTGGACAGCCAGTAATATTTCATTAGCTTGATAATCTCAGTTCAGCAATGGAGCTATATTACTTTAATCTATTAGATTCAGGATTTACATTTGGTTGGAGTACAAGAAAAGCAGAGCTCAAGCAAGTGGAGCTCAGCTGCAGTACAATATTCCAGTTATAATTATTACTACACTCTTAGAAAAAGGGTTCCTTGGGGGTTTTGGGGTAGTTAGGAATTCTTAGCACAATGAAGGATTCCTTTAGGAATTTTAGATTTGACACTTTTTTCCTGTAGAAGGGCTTTCATTTCAAAACTGTAAAACATACTCATTCATTATAAGCTATTGTTATCTGTAGTGTATACATATTTGATCATTACGGCTAAAAAATGTGTTTATGTTACTATATCAACTGTATTGTGTATTTTTGACAGAAAATAATCAGATGATATTTCAATACCATTTTGCTGCCAAAACTGACAAATGAGGAATGCTTGTCTCGCCTCCCAAGTGGAACTTGTTTTAATCACATGTCCATCATATAGATGTTGAGAACTCCTTATAATATACATAGAAATACATAGAAATTAAACTGTACTGTTCCTACATAAATGCCACCTATGAAAGACTTAGGGCTCCTCCACATCCTAAATCTTAATTTAAACTCTGATCACATTTATGATTACAGCCCTAAATGTTCATATGTGTGTATATGGTGTATAAACATGTGGCTAATTTATATACAGTGAATTAAGACTTATTATGTGATGCAAATTAATTCATTCTTGAATTTTCCGTTATGAATATTCTCCATAACCAGAGCAGCATTATGCTGTACAGCAACAAGCATATCATTAAGTATTAAACATGAGACAGAAAATCAGATGGAAATTATTATTAGGCATGTCCTTGCATTGCATGTGACAAGCTAACTTTCTTGTAAACCACTTTTACTCTATGCATTAGGCTATATATCCCTAATGCCCTTCCTAAAGCAGTAGGTCTTTAGGATTAAATGACATGGGGAAAGAAGAACCATGGGAGCTGAGTAAGTCTGTGTGTTTAATTATGACTAGTTATCCTGTTAACTTCTCTTTGACTCAAACATGCATGTAATAAGCACAATTCTGTGAGCTGGGAGGGTAAATGTGAAAGGTCAGCTGTCATTTTTAATATAACTAGCTCGCCTCTAATGAAACGCTGCTCACAATATGTGTTAAATAAGAATGCATTAATTCCTTAAATGTCTCTCAGATTTTTGTGTGTCCAAGCCCTTTTTAAAGGAGATCATTTGACAGCAGCCCCCATTGACAGCTCGGAGCAGAGCAGACCAACACCTGCGTCCAGCCAAGCATCACCGCCCTCATCCCTCTTTGCTCTCTTCTTCTCATCCTCCATTCCTCTCTTCCTCTGCCTGTTCACAAATGAACTGTCACATCATTACTGTGGCTGATGCAAAATAATCTGCCTCCAAATTAGCATGGGTCAGGCCACTCAGCTTCCTTTCTCTCTGGCTCTCTCCTTCTCTCTCTCTCTCTCTCTCTCTCTCTCTCTCCCTCTCTCTCTCTCTCTCTCTCTGTTCATGCGGTGTGCTTCTGTGAAGGTGCTGGTTTGAATATGCATCTTTGCACACTTCCATCAGGCGTTCCACAGGGACAGCACGTGGAAAGCAGCAGCTCTCTGCATTAGCATGGAGGGTTTGGGGTCCCCGTGCAGATGCCCCATCCCACTTGTTCATTACTACTGAATTTCATCAGCCTGATGATGTCCACATGTCAATTGAGTGAGAGGATTTTACACACAAAGGAGCCTGAGGGAAAAGGACTTCAGCAACTAATCAGCTGATTATCATAACTCCGACTCTAAGAGAGACGGGGAAGGGAGAGAGAAAAGGAGAGAGACAGGATGAGGACAAGACGATCGACACCCCATTCCTCCTCCTTATGAGCATACGGTGCGATATGCAAAGTGAGTAAATGAAATTCAAACATATGAGCAGGACAAATGAAAAGCACATAAATCACTGCCAGAATAAGTGGGCAGTGACGGGAGGCCTGTTTTTGGGTTCAGGGTCACCCTATTTTCATCATTACTATGTAGGTTTTGGATGAGTCCATGCCTGAATGCCAGAGCCAGAACAATATACAGTTATCAGACTGTCTATAAGTAATTGGTGAAAGACAGGGTGATAATTGTTTATTAAAAGTTTTGGCTCTCTACCTCAGCACTTTGGATGATTATGAAGATACAGCATTCTTAAAGATAAAGAAGTCCGATGGTTTTTACAATTAAGTGAACCACATATGAATCACACCTCTTATTGCATGCTGTACATGTTCTCTATTTTAGGATTGAGGGGGCAAAATGTTAACAAATTAACATATTTAATATTATGCCTAGGGTGCTTGGTGGCTTAGTGGTTAGCCTCACACGTCCGGGGTTCGATTCCCGCCGGGGCCGTGTGTGTGGAGTTTGCACGTTCTCCCCATGCTGTGGGGGTTTCCTCTGGGTACTCCGGTTTCCTCCCCCAGTCCAAAGACATGCATGATAGGCTGATTGGTGTGTCTAAAGTGTCTGTAGTGTATGAATGGGTGTGTGAATGTGTATGTGATTGTGCCCTGCAATGGACTGGCACCCTGTCCAGGGTGTACCCCGCCTTGTGCCCGATGATCCCTGGGATAGGCTCTAGGTTTCCCCGTGACCCTGAAAAGGATTAAGTGGTATAGAAGATGGATGGATGGATATTCAAATGTGCACAGTGTGAGCTATTTATTAGAGATATATTGATGCGTTTCAATTCTGAACTTTCCACTGACAGTTCCAGTTTTGGATTAAACACATTTAATTCAAGTGACCAGTCAAACAGCTTAATAACTATAAGTACTCATTAATAACTATAACATTGATTATGGTGTGTTGTGATTTCTACCACTGTAACAATTTTATTTTTTACTGCAAAAAGGTAATGTTTAATCCACTAAGTTTTGATACTCAGTAAGCTGCATCAGATCAGTTAAGACACTAATGAACATTTTTCATTTTGCTCCACAGACACATCATCAATCAAAGTACAGTAAATCATTTCCACTGGTAGGTATACGTACATCCTCATACTGTCATGTTTCACAATGTGCTTATGAGCAGTTCCATTTTGACCTTACTTTCCTTATTCTATCCATAAGAAATCTTTTTTTTTTTTCCAATCTGTAATATCTCAATCTTTTTTATGTTCTTGGGGCTTAGCTTTAGTTGAGGCTATAGTTTTGGATGCATATATCCTAATCTATTCAAATCTAATCTATAATCTAGAGAAACCTATGATATTAGGTATGCATATTATTCAGACTGGATTCAAGAAACATCCTAAGGTGTAGTTCTGTCTTCTAAGGCTCATGATTTACAAATACAATTTATATGCATTAGAAGTCTGATTGTAAGTCTATCCAAGGATTTTTAGAGTATGTATGCACACAGGGTATATGCACACAGCCTTATAAAATATATGCTCTTCTATACACAGAAAAAAATCCATGTATATTCACAAGCGCACCAACATACAACAGTCAGCCACACACAGTGTGCCTCAGGCCCAATTAGAAAGTCTGCAGTATGCATTGTTCCTGTAGCCCTAGGATCAATGTGCTGCAGGCATCTCCCCATCACCAGGCCTAATGATGTCTTTCTGGGCCACGGCCTCACACACTGCATAGTAATCTTCTGCTAATTAGCGCTATAATGCTCAAGCAAACCGCCTCAGCTCCACAGTCCCAGAGCGAACTCACTGCACTTATTTATTTCCAGCCTCTCTCCTCTATTCTTACTGCTAATATAATTCTAGAGAAGTTGTGGGAATTACCTATGACTTGGAAGAGTAATAGAGAGACTGATATTGTGCTTTAAATTTTGAGGTCAGATTAATGCTGGAATAGAAACTGGAAATTCTTCATTATGAACTTAGTACATAAAGTATTATGTGTATACAGTCTCTAAGGGGTGAAGATGGATGATCTCGGGTAAATTTTCAAACGCTTGGTTCGTAATAGAACCCTGGCTGGGAGTTGTGCCAAAGGGTAAAGGTTTTGGCAACTTGTAACAGTGAAGTGCCTTCTAAGTGATGGATAATAATCTGCAATTGACATATTATGATCTATGTGACTTTCTTCTGTACATCTGCTTTCAGCTATGCTTGTGCCTCCATGAGCATTAGGATTGGGAATAGTGAAAACTAGGCCAGAGGGGCTAAAATGCAGACGTAGCTATAGTCACCAGGGAAAGATTAGCCATGTGTCAGGTGCACAGGTGCAGGGCGAACTCACCTTTGGGACACCTGAAGAATAGCCTGAGTCTATGGCACAGTCCTGGGAGAGAAAAAATGTCAACAATTTAAGCTGAAATTCAAAAAATACGATCACAACTTTCAGTAGTAAGCAAAATAAGCCAAGCTTGGAAACCTGTATTAGTGGGATTCTTTCATTTCCAGTGTTCTTTTCTTGATTTTCTTTCCACCTGTAACTTATTTCCTCAGAACTGACATTCAAAAGCTATGCTAAATCTGGCATGTGAATTCGTTTTGTGTATGTCTCTTATGTTTTAACTTGTGTCCAATTGCTTTCTTCCTGAGAGGTTAATACCTGGCCAGCCCTGCAGACAGGCCGACTCGAACTGACAGCACGTCTACATCCGCCGAGGAGTTCCTCTCTTCTCCTCACACAGCAGCCTGACAGTCTGATGAACTGCCAAAGAACCTTCTCTCATCTCACCTCATTCTTGTGCTTCTCCTTGGACATACACGCTGAGTGAGTGAGTGATGTTTATACGCTGTCAGTCTTTTCTTCTCAGCATCATCCTTTGATTCACTCACTATCTAATAATTGTGTCTCTACTTTTGAGCTCTTCTGTCTGTTGTTGTGTTGTGTTATACCACTGGCAGGTCAGGTTCCATTTATTTGGAATATTTTTTGGAATATGGCGTAGGCTTTTGCACTACTATACAATAAAGAGAGAGAGAGAGAGAGAGAGAGAGAGAGAGAGAGAGAGAGTCCCTTTCCTTCAGTGGTGTCCTTTCCCCAGACAGTAATGGTGAAGGACCAGGCAGTTCAATACACTCACATGCTCCATAATTAGCCATTATAGTGTGTGTGTGTTTGTGTGTGTGTGTGTGTGTGTGTGTGTGTGTGTGTGTGTGTGTGGTGTACAGTATAATGAAAGCCTCTCTAAATTGAGGAACCAGTTGGATTCTGGGTAGAGGAAAACTGTGTGGTGCCATCAAGGTGACCACCAGCGCAATTTACACCATGACTTATTTCCCCCAAGTCTCAGTTGCAGTTGCCTGTGTATGTGTGTCATGTTTCGTTTGTGTTGACTGTCTCTGAATGCCTTGTGCATGTGTTTGCTATTTTGTGCTTTGTGTTGTGTTCGAGCGCACCATGTGTGTGATGTCTTCAAATATTGTGTGTGTGTGTTTCTGCCTGTCTCCAAATGTTCCATTTGCCCTCATTAATATGCATGGAGGCTGTAATGAAGCAGAATAGAGTACGATAATGAAACAGCGTGTGTCGCTGCCTCCTCTAATGCCATGTGACGATATACTGACACGTTCATCTTCAAATTCCTTTACACACGATTTGAAACACAGCACAATCAGAGCTGCTTTATATCACATGCAGACTACAATTACACTTTACACCCACTGCACCATGCTACAGTATGTTTTATTAGACTGAGAATCAAACAGACTGTTATACTTTCTATAGTAAAATACATTTGTGTGAGCAAATTTTTTAATTTTTTTATTTTTTTACAAAAGATGAATGGTGACTAAGCATTGTGTTGAACTGTCTCATATGAGAAGGTATATTAAAAAAAATATTTAGCTATTTTTATCTGTTTATTTTTGGTGGAGACCAAACATTTTAAATAAGACAAGAAAAGAGTATAAAAGAGGAATGGAATTATTGATCGTGTGTGCGGGGTTGAGCTGGTGCCAGGCAGGCGCAGAAGTAGAACAAGCGAGGAGCAGGTTTATAAAGGCAGGCCAGCAGCACACTGTCACCAGGCCTCTGTGTTCCTAAATGCAACTATAAATATAAGTAAGTGTAACATCGCCTTGAAGGAGAAAGCTATGATTTTGCTGGAAAAGTTCTCCCTCTCTTCCCCGCTATCTCTCTCCCTCTCTCTCTCTGTCAGCAGTATTTCCGCATGGGGAGTGGGCCCAATGCGTTAGCTTTTTCTCCTCCTCTGTAAATAAGGCGTCCCCATTCTGTCACGCGCAGGAGAGGGAGCATTTGACTACAATGGGCTATTATTGGCCATCATAGGGATGAGACAGACTCTCTGGGGAGAAGGAAGGACTTTTTTGAACTGGAAATGTCGACTGCTTTTCACTGCACTCCCCTCCTGTTAGGTTTCTCTGCCTGAAACCAAACAAGAGGACTTAACAGCTTGGGTAACTAAGGAAAAGACTGCCTAAGACACTACTTTAATTTGAAATGAATAACTGTTTTACACAGTAAAGCTCCGTCGTGATGAACTCTTGCTCTCTGTGTCCGTGTGATGTTCCCAGGATTATATGTTCACCACTGTGGATGTGCTAAGTAGGTAATAAAATGCTACGAGGCACGCTCTGATCGGAAAACAATCAAGCTGGTTGAATATTTTCCAATAACAGCACATCCCAAATTGCTTTATTCCACATAAATTTAAACCACATAAATTTGCCAAAGTTTATAATTTTGTATTTATAAATGTATGACACATAATACTTTTAACCATATATATATATATATATATATGTGTGTGTGTGTGTGTGTGTGTGTGTGTGTGTGTGTGTGTGTGTGTGTGTATATATATATATATATATATATATATATATATACATACAACCCTGATTCCAAAAAAGTTGGGACACTGTGTAAAATGTTAATAAAAACAGAATGAAATGATTTGCAAATCTCATAAACCCATATGTTAATCACAATAGAACATAGAAAACATTTCAAATGTTTAAACTGAGTAAATGTGCCATTTTATGAAAAAAGTAAGTTAATTTTGAATTTGACATCTCAGAAAAGTTGGGACGGGGCAACAAAAGGCTGAAAATGTAATTGTTACTAAAAAGAAACAGCTGGAGGAAAAATTTGCAACTAATTAGGTTAATTGGAAACAGGTCAGTAACATGATTGGGTATAAAAAGAGTATCTTAGAGAGGCACAGCCTTTCAGAAGTAAAGATGGGATGGAAGCATATGTTGCTCCATAACCTGTATATACCTTTGAGCATTAATGGTGCCTTTCCAGATGTGCGAGCAGCCCATTCCATAGGCATTAATGCACCCCATACCACTATATAAGTCCTCTGTGCTGACCATTACAATGCACTGACACCTGAGAGTCCTTCCATAAATGGTAAATAAATAGAAAGCTTCCCAAGATCAAGGATTATATCTTTTTCCATTGTTAAAAAACACTTTGTTAAATAGTCTGTTTATTATTGGTATTGAATTATGTAGAGCTTTCCCAAACAAGTCCCTGTGAATTAGCCATTACTGAAATGACATTGTATTAGAATGAGTGTGTTAATATAAACCTGTGATTTGAAGTACATCCAGCACTGATGTCAGAGCTGCTGTTATAGAAAATTCATCAAAGCCTGAATTCATCAGCACTATGATATAAATGATTTTTTTTTAATTATCCATGTCACAGAGAGTCAAATCCATCTATGAGCAAAGGTGAAGCTTTGCTGTCTAACTTGCTCCCCAAAGGCACAGAGCATTGTATCTCACAGCCATTATGGTCTTCTGAATCTGCATCCTCCTGAAGATGGTGTGTGTCAGCTCATCGGTGCTGTCAAGGTCTCGGCCACGAGCGTGTGTGTATATGGGTGTGTGCGTGTGTGATGTCCTCTGGGTGGTCAGTTGGGCCTCTGATAACTAGCCATGCCTGAGACAGGACACCCTGAGGCCCCAACAGTACAATCCTGCATCCACAATGTGTTCTTCTAAGCATACACACAAACAGTGAGGTCCCACTTTTAAGGAGAAAACAACTTATACATACATCAACACTGCTCCATGTCAGAAAGTTACTTGTGTGTACCTGAAAGCTGAAGAGACTAGAGACAGGGATATTGAATGTGTTTCATGAGTATTTTTATCCTTTTATATAAGTCTCAGTGTATTTGTCTGTTGAATTGTAGCAAATGAGTGTGATTTGATAAATAAGTGTGTAAAAGTGTCAAGTGAATTAAATATAGGACTTTACATTTGTACATAAACAGTCATTCCGTTCATGTGCCTAAACCATAGTTCATTGCTTAATTACCCAAAACAAGATTTATGCCATTAAAATCAGTTTCTACTTGCAAATCGGATGTGTGTGCTGAGTGAAACGTTTGCACTGTTATCATAGCCATCATTAGCATCTGTGCTAGAAGCCTCAGCTGAGCTTTTTTAATCTATCTCCCTACTGAACAGGTCCAGGTGGAGCGTTCCTGCATTAGAACAATTCTGCATATAGACATAATCTATATTAGGCAAAGTAATTAAAGCAGAGTACCACTAACAAGCTTTCGCTCTGCTTTGTCTCATTAATACTCATCACACTTTCGAATGTTTTAAGTTGGATTTTAAACCCTGTTCATGTTTCTTTTGATTGATTCGATTTTGATTGATTTGATTTCTTTTGATTGATCTTTGATAGAATTGATTTTATCCCATAATAGCAACCATTAAGTAGGTCAGAGTAGGATTCAGTTATGTGCTGACGTTATTTTATCACTGAGACCCAGCTCTTTAAAGAAAAGACAAAACTATATTTGATGTTAAACTGAAATGTTATCCCTATTACTGGCTACATTTACATTTACATTTATTCATTTAGCAGATGCTTTTATCCAAAGCTACTTACAAATGAGAAAATACAAGCAAGTAAAAGACTTGTAAAGGACTGCGAAGTGCGAAAGTGCTCAGGGCCGACAATTAATACAGTGTTAATGAAAAATTACCGGCATACTTGAAAGGGGAGGGGAAATATCTGTCTATCATCTCTCATCTTCTTCCCTCGGGGTCTTCCCTCTGCTCAGGATGTTCAAAGTTTTGTGGTTATTCCCAGGAGTAGGGCTGCTATCATTTCAGAGATTGGCGTTGCACCAGTGACCGGCCTGTGCTTTGGGCCCTTTCCCCCTCTTTCTCACTCTCTCTTCTTCCTCCCTTCATTCTCCCCTTCCCCCTCCTTCTGCCTTATGCCTCCATCAAAAGAGAGTCAGTCTCACAGATGCACTGCTTAACAATGCCATCTTTCAGTTACACACACACACACACACACACACACACACACACACACACACACACACTACACACTACACACTCCCCACCCGCTCATCCTCTCGTCATAAGTGTGTTTGGGGGTGTATGTGGGGAAGGGGGAGGGGGGTTCAAAAAAGCGGCCTGACGAATGAGGGGGGCAGGTCCCCTGTGATTGGCGCTCTCAGAACATTGATGCCAGCTTCCATCTGTCATGATAGCCCTATCGCTGAACCTTCAATCTGTCAAATGCCTGCACCAGCCCACTGTTCGCCCAGATCTGGCCTGCTAAACAAAGCTGACAACATGCATTATCACAGCCAGAGAAGGAGAGAGCGGGAGCACATGAGTGAGAGATAGAGAGAAAGAGGGAAAGAGAGAGAGAGAGGGGGGTGGGTGTCGATCTAGTGCTAAAGAGTCAAAAAATAAAACATGAATGTGTTAATTGTAGGCGGAGATGTAAACTGTCACTTCTCATTCCATTTAACACTGGCCATTTCTTTTCACACCTCCATTTTTTTTCTCACTCCTTTTAATCTTTCTAACATATGGAGAGGCATAGCCCACCGTTCTGAGTCCCATTGGTAAGGTATGAGACGTTAAGAGTAACTGGCTCATTGTGATCTCTTTAAGTGGCGTGTAATGAGATTATTAACAGTTCACTGGTGGCACACACAGAGTTAAGAGTCCCCTCTGTGTTGTGCTAACAGGGTTAAGGGTGTGTCTTGTGCACTTAGCTGCTCTTCGGCTGCTGCTTGTGTTCCAATATTTTCTGCTAACTGGCTTGGAAACTACATCTGGAAGAAGCTGGGATGAATCTGGCGTTAAAGAATTTATGAATTAAGACTTTGTAACAGAAAATAAAACACATGTTGTGCTTTGTGCTTGAGTCTGGGCTTACATCTGTTGTATTTTTTTCTTGTTTTGAATCATTTTGTGTTGACTGAAAAATGCTATCTTTTTTGGTCTATGTATTTTTGGTTATTGGTTAGAAGTGGCAGGGATGCACAATAGTGTAAAGGATTGTGTATGTATGTGTGTGTGTGTGTGTGTGTGTGTGTGTGTGTGTGTGTGTGCACGCACACGTTGTGGTCGTCCTTGTCAAAGCTTTCACTGGCTCTCAGTAATTAGTGCAATCATGACACATCCAAGTAGCTGGTTCCCTGACAGACCTCAACAGAGACAAGCATCCCAGCGGACAGAGTTCAGCCCTTTACACACACACACACACACACACACACACACACACACACACACACACACACTCTCTCTCTCTCTCTCTCTCTCTCTTTCCACTAATAGGACTGAGCAGCAGAGGACTAGTAGCTTGTAAAAGTGTACAGAACCACAGTATTTATTTCTTTTCATAATTTTGAGTATAACCTTTCAATCAAAATTCCTAAAGGCTGTTTACCAACTTAAGTACCACAGAGCAATATTAGCACGGTAAAGTAGATTTGCATTGATGCCTGATGATGCTGCATGCACACGTTCCATATGGTAGACATGGAAAGGATTGCAATTCCCTTGCCACAAAATTTAAGTCGTTTTTAACCACCTATCTGATGAAACATAGCCTACTGAAGGGGAAAATGGTAATCAGAATTTGTTTGTATATCACTATCGCATGTGTGTAGAGAAGAAGGGTAAAGTAATCTCATTATATTAAAGGAAGCTTTTTAAAGAGGAATTAATTAATAGAAAATTATAATTATTGAGATAATATTCAGTGTGTTACTAGATGTACAGTTACTAGGCATCTCAATTATTCTGTTGATTTGATACAACTTACAGTTGATCACAGACAAATCAACACATAATACATGTACATCCTCAGAAAAAAACACGAATGTCACTTGTCACTGAAGAGGTCCCTTCAAGAAGAACTCTTTTTTAAATTTACTGAATGCAAGACACATAAAAACACATTCACGGTACACAACTGAACATTAACTATACAGTACGTTAATGTTAAAGGGATACCCATAGCACAACCTACAGGCAAAACCTTTAGTTTGGTCTGAAATATGACTGACAGCCAGGCTACACATGAGGGCAAGGGGTTAAGACCTGCATACATTGTCTGCATATCGTATTATATGAACAGCTCTATAATATGAGCACTAATCTCATCATCAATGTCTATTATACAGATTACTTTATGTCAGTAATGGGATTACACCATGTCATAATCATGTCGGAATCATTTGTTACTAACATTAACTCGTGTGCATTTTTTTTGCATTATATTTACTTTGTTAACTTAAATGGCGTTTTCAGCCATTTAAACAGGAATTTTCTACATTCCATGGCTTTACTCATCTCCTTCCATTGATACCAAGCCTTGCTTGGTTTCACACTCCTGCTCATGCAGCATTGTCACAACACCATGAAGACACCCATCTGCTTGGTCACCCGGGTGAAATCGGGACCCTGCCAGCTTTTGCTTCCAGTGTGGATGAGGGCAGTTGCAATCTGGGACCCGAGCGATGGATGGCACATGCCACAGTAGGATTCACTTCTGTATGCGTCAGGGTGGACCTGAACCATATGTGACATCGAGCTCTTTCAAGATGTTGGTGGTTTTGACAATTTACTTGCGTGAATATAGGTTAAAGTGTAGCATTTTAAGTTTAAATGTAAATAGCAAGCACATTTGAATTTGCAGTTATAATATGTAGTTTATATTCATTCAATCATCTTCAGTTCATCACTTTCCAGTTAGGGTGGCTGTGGATCTGCGGCCTATCCCGGGCGTGAGGCAGGACACACCCGGCATGGCCCTCTGATGCAGGGCACCATGCACACATATATTCATAATCATTCACACCTAGGGGAAATTTAGCATAACCCATACCAACATGTTTTGGGGAAGTGAAAGGAAACCAGAGAACTCAGAGAAAACCCATATGGACACAGGGAGAGCATGCACAGAAACTCTGAACAGAAAGTACCCTGAGCTCAGGATTGGAGCGGGAATCCTGGAGCTGTGAGGCGGCACCACTACCTGCTGCACCAAGTCGAGCAATTAAATAAACACAGTTGATTTTACTTAGAATGGCTCTATACTCCAGTGCTAATGAAGTCTTGTGGACGGACAGTATATTGGGATGTGTGTATGCGTGAGAGTATAGGTACACTGAAACCTGCTTGGTTTTGACTTATTATTAGGGATGAAGCAGTGATTATGGAGTCAATACATAATGGGTGAAATTTCTATTTTTATGTGAAAAATAGCTATCTCTTTCTTTTTTCTCTCTTTTTCCTTTTGTTTCTCTCTCCTTTTTCTTTCTCTCTCGCTCTGTCTGTACTCCATTCTCTCGGGACCTCATCATCTTCACTAACAGTCAGAGTGGGATTTAGTATTGTGTATTCCCTCACCTTCCTTTCCCCTTTATTTCATTCTCTCATTCTTTTCTCTTTTTTTGGCTCACTCTACCCCACATTCCTTTCTCTTCCACTTGGCTGCTGGTGTTTCCTGCAATGTTTCGCTCTCTTTCTTTCTCTCAATAGTAGGGGTTTAATGCAGTTGTGTTGTATTATTAGACTTGATAAAAGCAAGCCTTGTTTCACGAAGGCTGTCCTTGAGGCTACAGTTTCATGAAGAATGGTCTGTGTGTCTCTGTCATTTGGATTAAACGAAGCTACACGGAGGATAATAAAACTGCTATATATGAAACTGAAATATGTCTATCATCGAGCATGCTTTTGGCTCTCAGCCGTCATTAAATATTTTAATTTTTAAGTACTTTTTCCTTGTATTCTTGTGATGCCTCGTGTTTTCAGATTGCTGTTTGGGAGAATAGTGTGGGAGGGAGGAAGTTGCTTGGGAGTACATTAGATTTAATAATTGTCTGGAATTTGGTAGAAAATTAATGATTGCATTTAGGATGTTTCAACGAGCACAGAGTGATGCTGATAATTGCCTGTCTGAGAGGCCATGTAGTCGTGCAGACTGGTCCCCAGACATTGCAGCAGAGCCCAGAGCACACTGCACACTTACTGGATAGATGACAGACAAATAGAAAATGGTAATTTATGTGTGCTGCTTTTTTTTTCCCTGAGATCTGCACAAGGCGACAGGCCACCAAACCCCTCAGAGACCAGACGGGGAGAGAGAGAGAGAGAGAGAGAGAGAGAGAGAGAGAGAGAGAGAGAGATGGAGAGAGATATGGAGAGAGATGATGTGAATCACAGCATAATGTCCTGGAAAAGGCATGATTTGAGCTGTGTGTGTTTTTCTCTTCTTTCTTTTGTCTGGACTTGTTCTTCTACTCATAGGAAGAGAGGCATGATGGGGTCTCTCTTTCTGTCTGTGTTTCTTACTACATCTTGTGTTTCTCTCTCTCTCTCTCTCTCTCTCTCTCTCTCTCTCTCTTACAGTATCAGTGATGGTGACAGAGAAAAAGCAGGGACTCTGGGGTTTAAAAGTACCCGAAGCATCCTGGGTAATTAGCCATTACGTTGCTGTCACAGAGGGTTGTGCAGTCAATACAGAGATAATTTGGGCAATGGTGAATGACAGCGCTGTCCGGACTGCTGGGATGATCAAGGACAGAGCCAGCTGCACCCGGCATCTGTCAGGCCCATGAATCTCTCTCTCTCTCTCTCTCTATCTCTCTCTCTCTCTCTCTCTCACACACACACACACACACATGCACGCACAGCCTGCTGCTTACAGAGCAACTGAAGCAGAGCAAGAGAAGATAACAGAGCCAGAACGATACACAAACAAATATGTTCATCCCTGTTTCTCTTTCCTCTCATCTCGCCTCCTCTCTCAGAGAGAAATGGCTAGTTAAGATGGCTAGTTAAGGCCTGTCTCTCCACGTGAATGTGCTTGTTACTGTTGGTGGCGAATGAGTGACACGGGGTGTAAAAGAGAGAGGGAGGGCCAGAATGACCGGGGCAGAAGGTGTAAGTAATAGCACCACAGGCGGGGTGAGATGTGGGAGAGAGGAGGGCCTGTGGCATAATGAAAAACCTATTTATTTCAGTAATAAAGATAAATGTGTGCCACACTGATTATATTTGGGTCGTGTAAATTGGAGTTGGAACACATGTTTGCACGTGGAGGGCAGGGAGGGGGTAATGGAAGCAAACATGCTTTTTTTTTTTAGTATTCCATAAATTTTAAGTATTCCATATAAAATATTCAGTAATGCTTCATGATGCTTATTTTTGAAGTGAAAAATAAGAAAATATTTTCATTAAAGAAACTGTAAAATCTTACAAGAGTGCAGCAAGTGGTGTTCATTTTTCATTGCATAAATATTATTTCAACAAAGTGAAAACATCTCTTTACAAAATGTATGTTAAGTATTTATTACTAGGGAAGCTAATAAGTGCATGTTCTCATTTTCCACCACTAAAGCACTGGATAATAAAAAGGATAATGCTTAACATGTAGTGATCATAATGATTAGTTATCATGAGCTTTGCATTTAGCTTAACACATACAAAATGCAAGTGAATGTTTTCAAGTGAATATGAAAAACAATTAATGTAGAACCATTAATTTTGAAAACTTTGATGGATGTTTAATAATTTGTCTGGTAAGAAATAAAAGTTTTATTTGATTTCTATTGTTAAGTTTAAAGCTGAGTGTGTGGTAAATGCACTATTCTAGAAACAGTCAAAATTGTTCCCAACAGCAGTGATGAGAATGAGAGGGCTGCATAGTGGTTCTTACAGAACGATATTGCACAAAATGTTTATGAACACATAGCCTTATGCTTTAGAAACTATTTAATAACTGTTGTGCAATATGTTTTTGGCCTGAAAAGGATTATTTTATATGAACTAATGTCCACTGGTTACATCTGTTTTTCATTCTCACTGCACTGTAAACAAACAAACAAACAAACAAACAAACAAATAAATTCTTTATGTTAAACCTTACTATGCCAGTAAGGTACTGTGAAAATTCAAGCTACAATTGTGAAACCATATTTACTTCTAGAAAACCACAATATGTACCTAAGCATTCATACTAATTTGCCATTAAATATATTACAATGTAATATATATATAATGTACCCTATATTTTTAGTACAAACTTTGTTATAGGTTTTTATTTTATGACTTCTCCATTATCGAGTCAGTACAAAAAATATTGTAGATTCTCAAACATTAGTTTCACAAAATTTAATTTTCTGCTACAGAAAAATGTTTGTTTGTAAAGAAAAGAAGAAGCAGCAAATTACATTTTCAGACAAAAAACACAATGTAGGCTGCTGTGTTTTGCTGCAAAAATAAGAAGCAATTGCGAAAGTCAAAGTCTCCCGAAGAACCGTGGCTGGTTCTGCAAGATGCTCAATAAAACTTACAGCTCATTTCCTTATAAAACTGCATTAATTGTACTTGAGACTACTGTTTTTATTTTTTTGTCACACCAAATATTGACTTTGCTTCATTTACTACTGTTTACTGCTCTTTACAGTATTTTTTTTAATGTATAAAGATTTAATCTCATTATTTTGAAGGCATCTTTGCTCTACAGCATTTCTTTATACATACA
Organism: Ictalurus furcatus; assembly: GCF_023375685.1. Classification (NCBI taxonomy): domain Eukaryota; kingdom Metazoa; phylum Chordata; class Actinopteri; order Siluriformes; family Ictaluridae; genus Ictalurus; species Ictalurus furcatus. Next base: position 20,854,361 of record NC_071260.1, on the reverse strand, counting down.
TATATATATATATATATATATATATATATATATATATATATATATATATATATATATATATATATATATATATGTGTGTGTGTGTGTGTGTGTGTGTGTGTGTGTGTGTGTGTGTGTAACAATGGCCATTTCTGTCTATTAAACAACATAGCAAAAGGAAAGATTCTGAATTACATTCATAACATTTCATCAAAAATACTTAATTAGCATTAGCATACAATGGTTCCTAGGTAACAAATATACCCAGTTAAATATTTTTGTAAAGTTTTTTACTTACTTCATCTGACACAGCATCAGTGCAAACAAGGTGAAAACAGCTGAAAATCAACCCTAAAATTCTTCAGTTTTTTTTTTCCAACAATGCTTCATAATTGTTTTTTTTTTTTTTTATGTTTGCTATATAATTTGCAGAAATATTTGAATCAACCCAACCTCAAAATCTTGACGGGCTTACAGTATGTTGTGACTATAAGCTATACCCATGTAATACATTCACAGCAGAGAGGTGCATTCAGGACATTGTAAGAAAAAACAAAACCCAAAGGAAACAGATTACAGATTAACTACTTTTCTAGCATTATAAATGTTATATTAAAAGACTTCAAACCCAATCTAACCAAATCTATCCCAAATATGAAATATGAATTTCTGAATGTCCTCAATGGGTTGGCACCCCATCCAGTCTCCCCGTGACCCTGCGTAGGTTAAGTAGTACAGAAAATGGATGGATGGATATCTGAATCTGCAGAAATGTATAATAGACTATTTTCCTTCAAAACATGTTGCATGACTTTGTTTACTTAATTGTGCTAAAATTTTGGAATCATGCTAAAAAAATCTAAATTTCCGCTTCTTTCACATTAAGCTTCTAAGATATCAGTTCCTTCATATTATAGCCAAGAAAAGCTAAGAAAACAAACCCAAACTGAAATTTCTTGAATAAATAAATAAATAAATAAATAAATAAATAAATAAATAAACATTTCAAAGTGTATGTAAACTACTGTCCACTAATCGTAGGGTTGGAGGTTCGATTCCCGGCCCACGTGACTCCACATGCCAAAGTGTCCTTGGGCAAGACACTGAACCCCAAGTTGCTCCCGATGGCAAGCTAGCGCCTTGCATGGCAGCTCTGCTACCATTGGTGTGTGAGTGTGTGTGTGAATGGGTGAATGAGACACAGTCTAAAGCGCTTTGTAGAATCGCTAAGGTTAAAAAAGCGCTATATAAGTGCAGACCACAAACATCTATGTCTTAAGAATACACCATAACCTTATGTAGCCCTTAACTCCATGTGTTAATAGGGACCCCTGATGCTATCCATCAAACCATGCATTTTCCATACCGCTTATTTTACACAGGGTCACGGGAAGCCTGGGAACTCTGGGCACGAGGCGGAGGACATGCTGGACAGGATGATAACCTGTCAAAGGTACAATCACACATTCACCCACCACGGACAATTTGGAGATATCAATCAGCCTATAATACATGTCTTTGGACTTGGGGAGGAAACCCCTGAAACATGGGGAGACCATGCAAACCCTGCACACACAGGGCGGAGGTGGGATTCGAACCCCCACCCCAAAGGTGCGAGGCAAACATGCTAACCGCTAAACCACAAGCAGATTAAACCTATTACTAGACCAGAAATGACTTTAGAGTTGAATCCCCTCTGTGAGTGTATTTTTGTTCAGGTCTAAGCCTAAACTGTATTTGGGTGACCAATTCTAAATGCTCATTTCCTTTACTTCTAATTCTAAATGTATAGTAATTTGCTGTAACAGCTATGATAAACAGTTAGTGAGGTATGGAGTTAGCTTTTAGAGAGGTGAAACTGTGGTTTATTTATTCTGCTTCTCTAGAAACGTCTGCATCTCAGGGGACAGCTACAGCATGCCTCCTTATCATATCTTAATCGATAACTCTCACAGAGTGTTAACACAAAGCAAAAAAGCACACACTATAGTCCATCTTCTAAACATTATACACACACACACACACACACACACACACACACACACACACACTGCAACGTTTCATAGCAGTATGCCAAAGCCAATATTTGCTAGACCAAATTTCCTGCTTAAACCTTTTTTTCTTATGGTTTCTCCATATATCTGAGAAACATTTTGGATGGTAAACTACATTTCTCACACACTTTCTCATTTTAGTTTCCGAGCCAATGTGGGGGAGGTGGAGATCTTTCTCTGAAGCTTATTTAATATTATTATACAGCAGTATGGCAGTGACCTACAGTGGTTCTGCAAATAGGAGAGCACAGTAGAATAAGTCACCTTCCTGCTGTATAATTACCTTCATTCATTCTACATTGGCATTAGCCTTATGATAAAGACAGTGAAACTGCCTGTCTCCATCTGAATGACTCTGCAGATGCACAGCTGTGACACTCAATTAAAAATGAAAGATAAAGCGCTATTCTCAGTGTGCTCTGAATGGAGAGTTTAGGGCCCTTTCAGTTATGTAAATTTGAGGCAGGACTTTGAAAGGTGATTTAACATGCCCCCCCCCCCCCCCCAATTTTATTTTCCACCATATGCAAAATGCCATAAACTCTGACTGTTTACCTGCTATCTGCCGTATCTAGGCTCCGGCACCTCCTCACCACATCACAGCACATTAAGAATTCCTGAGGGATCCATTCCTATATATGCTTCCATAAAAAGGAGAGAGGGAGAGAGTGTTTTATAACAGCCGTTTACTGTGCTTGGAGATGCTGCTCCAAACTGCATTTTAAATGATGTGTCTCTCCATTACTGTGCTGAAATAAACATTTAAATAGCCTTTAATTAGGGTGTCTTTTCTGTTTGTCGATAGGCTTGTGCTATCCACTCAGCATCTTAACGAGCCTTAATTAAATTGGTTCAAGTGGAAGCCGGCAGAAAGCGCCTGTCATTTGTAAATAGATAAATACAAATGGATTTTGGGTCTTTGGCATTGGTGAAATGATTGCATGTTCAATATTGTCTAGTAGTAGGCAAGGCAATGCGGTTATTCTGTGACAATGCTTAGGGAGAATATTTTAACTGCTGCTACTTTATCTGTCAGTTATATTACAACCATTAAGAGTTTAGTCGCACAAGTTATAAACCTTCAACTGATAATATCTTCAAACCATTAACTTTCAACAGATAAAATGCATTTGCTTGTCACTAGCAAAACCGTTTATTGCTCTTTATAACTGTTTTAGGAACATAACCTGATCAGTGATCCAAACATGATTCAAATTTATGTTTATGTTGTTGTTGTTTCTAATGGTTGCTTTACATCCTCCATCCATCCACATTTTTGTACTGCCTATCCTACGGGAAGGCTGGGGACACCATGGACATGGGTGCCAACCCATCGAAAGTACAATCACACACTATGGACAATTTGGAAATGCCAATCAGCCTACAGCACATGTCTTTGGACTAGGGAGGAAACTGGAGTACCCAGAGGAAACCCCTGATGCACAGGGAGAACACGCAAACTCTGCGCACACAGGGCCGAAGCGGAAATAGAACCCCAAACCCTGGAGGTGCGATGAAACCATACTAACCTCTAAGCCACCATGCCCCCTGCTTGCTTTATAGTACATGACATACTGAATTAAGTGAAAAAATGTTTTAAATGTGGTTCCTATTTTTTGTGTATACTATGCTGTACATAAAACAAAAATCAGTACGACTTAACAGCAAGTTCTTGAGAATTAAAGGCGACGATGCTTTGTGGACCTGGAAGCTATCACTTCTGGACTACAGTACTTAAAAAAGCCAGCCGGTAATATGCATGGCATGAAAAAAAGACACCAGAATTAGTTTCAATTCATTCTTTTCTTTACCTATCACTTTGAACAGTACCTAGTGCTGCGCCTCACTTTTACAGAATGATCTTGTTTTTGAGCACTGTCCGAAAAGGACACATTAATTATTGCGGCTAATTTAAATAATACTGTGCATTAGACTGGATCTGAACTGATGTATAGCATTTCCATGTATGACATTTTCATCTGCTGCAGAAGGCCAGAGTTCCATTTCCAGTTTAATGGAGGCATAGAGAGCTCAAACGTAACTACTGCTCAGAAAGACAAAATGCAATTAGATTTTTTTTTTTTTTTTTTTTAAATCTCAACAATGAAACTTAATTTCCTGGTTTCTCTGGCCTGTGTCGCCAGCTGCACTGAAACTTTTGGTCCTAATTATACATTTCTGCCTGTCTGTCTCTCATCTTCTCTCTCTCTCTCTCTCTCTCTCTCTCTCTCACTCTCGCTCCCTCTCATTATGCCTTCTCTTCACAATCTTTACATAGATACCTTAGCACAGGTGGGGTCTGATCATAGATATGTGAAAGAGAGAGAAGATGGGCAAGAGGATATTAATAAAGAATGAAGAAAGTAAGAAAGAAGTAGTGACAAAAATGTTCATTTAAATGCTAAGTAAGAGGAGTCTTTTGGGTCTATGATGTTTGAAACCAGACTTTCATGGACTGGTTTCAATGTGAGGTCTGCATCACACAGCTGTAATCACACAGCTGCATTTAACTAGTGAAGCCGTGTAAACCATGCCTTTGTATTACACACATGATAAATGCAGCATGTGCAGTACAAATGTCAAAGTGTGTGAGAAGGACCTAATTGTTGTTAAGCTATTTATTATTAAGTAATTCAGACAAAGATATCACAGATCGTATGCATGTACTTGCAAAAATGTCTTATTTTCAGTAGCAAAGGCTAATGAGTGAAAGGGCATATCTTCATGTGTAGTACTAGGAGAGCTATATTCTGGCCATCCCTTTGCTCTGACATTATAATCTTCCTTATTAGAGTCCTGTAGGAACAGCCTATGTAACCATAGCTCTACTGACGACTGACAAAAGAACTGCTATCATTGCAGACTCATATGTGTGTTCATATGTGTGTCTATGTTTCTGCCTTGCCTTTTCCTCTCTTTAATTAAAGGCACCGAGTTCTCTCTTTCTTTGCATACTCGACACAGGGGACATTGCTACTCATTATGCCCAGAGCCCGAACACTGAGACTGTGTCAAAGCTGCATCCATCATGGCACGCCTACATGCAGTCAGCACAAAAAAAAAAAAGAAGAAGAAGAAGCCTTTCCGCACACTCAGCATGTTGGCCAATTTGCAATTTTCCAGTGCGAGGAAGCTGACACATTTTTATAGCTGAAGATCAGTTTTAAATGTGTACATCATGAATGAGGTCTCTCGTTAGCTTAGCATTGCTGCCCACTACTCTAATCAGATTGTTGAAGAGCTATTCACCTCGGCTAAAGCTAACAGCTTGCTGTGGTAATGCTGAGACAAAGTGGAACTTTGCTGTTATTGCTGGCTCTGCTAACATGTGACTAGCTAGGAGTGCTCACTCACTGTGGGTGATGCTAAGATGAGCATGCCTGTAGCTTGGTGTATCTGATGCTAGGCTAGCTGCAGCTAGCTTGGGGTGTGTGTGTGTGTGTGTGTGTGTGTGTGTGTGTGTGTGTGTGTGTGTGTGTGTGTGTGTGTGTGTGTGTGTGTGTGTGTGTGGCGTTAAGTGTGTCTGAGCCCATTCTACTCTATTCATTATGTGGCTAAAGCGGTGGCTCTGCTCCCCTTGGAGCTGGGATGAGTGTTATTAAAGGCAGAATGTTCTGACACCACTCTAATGAAAAATAGGAGCTTCCTGAAGGTTATGTTGCCAGCCAACACTAAAAAGCCTCCTTCATTTCTCTCTCCCTTTCCCTCTGTCTCTCAATGTAATTCCCTCCTCCTGATAGATATTTTCTCTTAAAGGTTTCATGTGTGTGTGTGTGTGTGTGCGTGCGTGCGTGCGTGCGTGCGTGCGTGTGTGTGTGTGTGTGTGTGGTGTAGCCTCATCATAAAAGACCTTTAGCTTTTTCTGTTTTGATGTAGCTTCTCCTCAAGGCACACAATATAAGATATTTTTAACTTTGCACAGAGGTATAGGATTATTGATTTAGCTACATATTACATTAAACTTCAAGCTTAGACTTCCATCCATCCATCCATTTTCTGTACCACTTATCCTTCAGGGTCTCAGTGAGCCTGACGCCTATCTCAGGGAACTTGGGGCACAAGGGGGGGACACTATGGACAGGGAGGGGCAGCCCATCACAGGGCACAATCACACACAATTTAGAGATGCTAATCAGCCTACAATACATGTCTTTGGACTGGGGAAGGAAACCAGAGTACGTAGAGGAAACCCCTGATGCACAGAGAGAACATGCAAACTCCACACACATGGGGCAGAGGCAGGATTCAAACCCCCAACCCCGGAGGTGTGAAGCAATCGTGCTAACCACTAAGCCACTGTGCCCGCTCCCAAGTTTAGACTTAACATCGGAAATCAGAAAATAATTTTAAAAGTAGAGTTGTTAATCTGAATGAATTTGAAACAGACAGACCTAGTCGTACTGCATTTGCAAGTGGCTTAAAGTGATATATTCGGAGCAACCTGTAAATCTGTAGAATTTAAAACTTTATCAGCAATGTAAAATCATTTACCCGCTTAAATCCACAGTTTATTAAGCTATCAATCTTAAAGTATATCATACCATAACTAATACGTGTTATTCACTACAGAGAAATTCGTATGAATGATACGTAGTTATGAGAGTGAGGAATGGAAATCTGGATCCACTGATAGTCTCTGGGTGTTTAAGTGGTTAAAACAAAAAATAGGAGAAAGTGAAAAACAAAAGCACTTTACTCAGCAGTTGGATGGAAAGTATGCGGGGTTTTTTTTTTTTTTTTTTGAAAAGTAGGAGGTCATGCTTTGGGCGCCCTCAAGTTCCCACACTGACAACCCACTCTCTACCCATAAAACAATACAAACACACGCACTCACACAAACACTCTCGCTTCATGGCACGCAGACCCTGGCCATCCAAAGAAGAGCCTCCAGGGAGGCCTTGTCATTCTCACATACTGCACAGATTACAGTTTTACAGTCACTCTGTCTCTCTATGTCTGTCTCTGTAATGTCTGTCTGTGTCGTTTGTGTTAATGGAAGCATTAAGGGATGCCTGTGAGCCCAGGTCTCTAATAAAAGCTGTGTTTATACGAATGTGTACACACAACGGAAAACTGAGCAGTGTAGTACTGAACAAGTGCAGATGGAGATCGTGAGCAGGCCTTTCTGTTGTGAATTAGCAGTGGAACCCACGATATAGAGTAAATAGGATGATTAAAAAGAAAAAGAGAGATCCTATTCCAAAGTATATTCATGGTGTGAGTTGCCTTCTTTCCGTAATTATTGTTCATTATTGTTATTGTTAATAAAAATCACACAAAGAAAATGAAAATAGAATTAACGTACTGTATATTTTTCTCATCGTTATTGTTTGCCGACAAAAAGTTTTAAAGTTTGTATTATTATTATTATTATTATTATTATTATTATTATTTATTACTCCTACTACTACTACTACTACTATTTTTTAAATAGAGACTTTTAAATAGGGAATTCCTGTAGTAGGACTCATCATAATACATCCAATAATTTTATTTAATATAAATGCTATTTCTGTATTTCTTATGCTCGAAATGGCAATCATATGGGCTAAACAATTCCCTGAAGCAATGATTTAAAAACAATTTATTGCTTTCTGCACAGACTTTTCAAAGCTGCAGTGCCTCATATAGTTGGTCACATGAGAAAACACAGATACCACTGAGTGTGTGTGTGTGTGTGTGTGTGTGTGTGTGTGTGTGTGTGTGTGTGTGTGTGTGTGTGTGTGTGTGTGTGATGAGGGATGTATGGTTATTCCTATAGTGGCATTAACACACACTCTAGGTGTTGCTATCATAAACTGACTTCTAGCCTATACATTAAAGCCCACATATCCCAAACATCTTAAATGCTTTGTTTAGATTTTCTTTACTGGTGTGCAACAGGAAGAAAAGCACTGTAGGTGTATGTTATACATCTTAGCAGGACAGGACTTTAAAGCTCACAGCCTGCCCTGTACTGACCCTGTCCTTCTCAAGGAAAGCCATTATACACACAACTACTGAACATGCAGGACTGTGTGCTGAATCTTATGTTTGTGTACTTGTCTTTGTGAAAGTGTGGCATATTATATTAATGTTGCTATAAAAACAGACGGGTACTAAGGCATTATGTCGGCTTCTCTTTTTACTGTGGTTGAGGCAGCCCATCACGCAGAGAGTAGCGGAAGCGTATGATGAGCATGTTGAGTGCTGAGTATCTCAGTGGGACGCTAAGCTGTGTTTATGATACAGCATTTCACTAATGATGGAGCTAATGTTAGTGCTAAAACTCTCTCCTGCTTCTTCATTGGCTACAATATTAGATACTGGAGTGTATGGTAAGCACCTGGTTAATCTACCCTAGGCAAGGGTCTGCTTTTTAAAGAGAGAGAGAGAGAGAGAGAGAGAGAGAGAGAGAGAGTGTGTGTGAGTGTGTGAATCTTATGTTTGTGTTCTTGTCTTTGTGAACGTGTGTGGGGGGTGTGAATGTGTGTGTGTGTGTGCATGCACGCGTGTGTGTGTGTGTGTGTGTGTGAGAGAGAGAGTACTTATTTTTTCACTGTGGGTTGTTGGAGTTGTTTTTGAAGCACAGACTCCACTTGTCAGATTATGCCACATTTCCATTTGACTTTCATAAGCTGTTTACGGCTCACAGATTGCACGGGTAGCTCCTCTCCTGTGCCTGGGCCTTTACATATGTAGCTTCTTTGAAACAACAATGCCGCCCTGCTTAGAGCAATAAAACGAATCCCACTAGGTGCTATTACAATTTCTTCTTCTTTTTTTTTTGATGGAATATAGCAATGAATTTAGAATATGTAGAGGTACATAAATGCAAAACTACACCGTGTGTTAGGAGGTAATTCCCAGAGTGCTCCTGATCTACATATGCACCCGCATACACACACACACGCACACACACACAAACACACACACCACACACCTTAACAACTTCCACCAGTGTTTTTATGGGCCATGTTTACCACAAAGTCTGTTAATAATGAGACTAAACAGTACTTGATCTATGGCAGGAGTGTGTCCGGGTGTGTATGCATGCATGTAAGAGTACCTGCATGTGTTTTTGGATGTATGTTTTCATTGTGCTACAGGGTGTCCAGATTCTGCTCTCTATGAGGAGGCCAGTTCAGAGAGAGAGGGATAAAAGGAACGCATGGGAAAATACCCAGTGTGAGTCCTGTTCAAAGACACCACAGCTCTCTTCACTGGATTAACATTTATTGAGCAGCTAAGGCAGCTTTTCTCGCTCCAGGACAAAGATACAAACTTTAATTGCTGTGACTGTTCCACTAAATGATCGCCAGTGCGCCCTCCAAAGCCCAGCTAATAGACACTCCATTACGGATTAGAAAGTCTCTATTACCAAACAAATTAAGCATGCTCTGATCTTAACTCTTAACCTATAGGTCAAGTGGCATTACAGCAAAGTTTAAGCTGTTAGATGTCTGCAAAACGTATTACGCCCTGGCGCTGAGATTGCAGTTTGGTATTGATTTTACGATAGCCTGGTATGATGATTTATGGAGTGCTGGTGTCAGTATAACAAGCTGAAGGACACACAATATCATCTTCAACATCATTAAAATTCAGACGCTTCTCCGACCCAGTGATCAACTGCTCCTCAGCAGCAGAGAATTTCATAGGGGGAAGGATACCTGAAACGTAAACACACACAAAAACCCAAATAGACATTCCACGTACTGGACTATGCCCCCCCCCCCCCCGCCACCCCACGCCACCCCATCCTACCCCACACCCCACACACACACACACACACATGTGGACTCGCCAAATGAAACACAGAAGTACTGGCCCCCTTTTGATCATGTTCGTTCATATCAGAGCGAGCTTTTCACCTTGTGGTTACTGCAAAGATCACTACATTTCTTTAAAATGTTTATTTTGTTAATGTAGTATTTTATTATTTTTGTATTAAAGCCATGCCACATACTGGATTTATGCAGTGTTTGTTTAGCTTGCTGGTTTAGGTGTAAATGGGGGAGCTGTGTAATGGGTCGCACCACTGAGAGCAGCTGTGAGAGTGGAGGTCTCTAGTGCTGAATGTGTAGTACACTAGAGCCCCCTGTAGGTACTATGAGATACTGCTATAGTAACACATTGTCAGAAAGGGGGGGGCACAAATTTTTTATTCATAAACCATTTTTTAAAAAAGGTATAGGAATTACCTACACATGGCGTCCAATATGTTTAACGTGACTACTGCTTTGATGTCACCATCTGCATTTACATTATGTTTTCACAAACGGTCTCTTCACTAGAACCTGCAGTGTGTGTGAGTATACAGTCAAAATGAAGCCTTGTTGTTTGTGTTACTCTAATGTAGAGGGTAGCATTGTGCATCTGAGCTTCAATTTGGTTTGCTTCAATTAATTCATTGAGCTATTTTTCATGATTAGAGACTGTTCTTTGTATTCGCTATTAACAGCAAAACCTATCCAGCATGCCATTCTAAGGTAGCAATGCTGGTGTTTAACATCAGAGACACCTCACAGCAGGAAGGAACGGTCCCTGTTCCTTTAATGTGTCTTTAATGTGAGATGGTATGCAAATGAATAGCATGATGACTGAACACCTCTCTCTAATGACTTAACTAGCTATTAATTTACTGTCATGTCATCATTATTAATCACATTAGCGCAGATGCACCATCTCTTCCAAGGATAAAATGAGGTAGAACATAGTCATGTCAAAGTGGGAATGGAAGAGTGGTTTCAGAAAACAGAGTGATCGAGAAGAATGTCGTTTTAATAATATTTCGCCATTGTCATCCAACACACACTCACTATGTGAGCAGGGTTGGGAGGGATACATTAAAAACGTATTCCGTTACAGTTACAAATGACTGTATAATAAATGTGATCAGTAAAGTAATCCAAGTATCACAATATGAAAGTAATGTAATCAGATTATTTTTGGATTAGGACTTCAAGGTCACATATGTAAATAAAGTCACGAGAAAAGCAATGTGATCTGAAATACTTCTATTTAGAGTTTATTTTAGAGCTTAAAATCATGTTTAGTGTTTGGATTTGTTTTAATAAAAGAAAATAATATAAAATTTTAAAAAAGAGCACTGTCTCTGATGCGGGTAACATAACATCACAAAAGCATTTCAGAGAACAATTTGTGTTCATTTCTACCAAATTAACTTTGGTACAGATTACAGTTACCATTTTTTTGGATCCTGATTACGTAACATGTATTCCGTTACCCCCCAAGCCTGTGTATGAGGTTATTCAAAGCAAATCTCTGCTTTTGGTTGTCTCTCTCTCTCTCTCTCTCTCTCTCTCTCTCTCTCTCTCTCTCTCTCTCTCTCGCTGTCTGCTGGAATTTTCTAGATCCATCTTCAGGCCATCAGCAGGGTCAGAGCAGCAGGGTAGGTTGTGAGGTCGGCATGCTGAGGTCCATCATCCTCCTTCATCTTAGAGAAAAGAGGGGAGATGTGTGACTTGGCACAGCCCGTTCGACAGCTTGAGTCTCTGGGAGCAGAGGAAAGAGGCTGCCAAACCATGGCTGAGAGAGAGAGAAAGAGAGAGAGAGAGAGAGAGAGAGAGACAAGAGAGAGAGTGAGAATAGTGGATGGTAAGGGTCTCTTACCTGCAGCTGGTCACCATCATGATCTGTAATTATGTACACTTACCTACTCCTGTTTCTCAAGCTTTCACTATAACACACACTCATGCACGCATACCCAGCACATATAGTTCTATATCTTTGTACTTGGATGCACTTCTAAGCACATTCTTTTAGTATGTAAATATTTAAAATGTAGCACACTCCCCAAACAAAACAAAAAAAATAGTTGTGTATGCAGTGTGAGATTTGGGTCTTACTTTCTGCCTTCACTCTGAATAAAAACAGATCTGTCAGCTTTCCATTCGTAAATAATTGGCCTCATTTATTCATGAATAAAACCTTTTTGTATTGACAATTGTTGTTCTTTTTCTGATGAATTATCAAATCCCTTTATACAATAACCATTTTTCCTTACAGCAGTCTATCTCTCCATGAGCTGTGTGAATTATGACTCCAGCATATGAGGGCATTGATAAAATAGCCTAGTATGAGTGTGACTTAAAAGCAAATGCTAAAATACAGTGAAATAATCATATAAATTATGCATAAGCTCTTCAGATGGAGCAAAATGTTTACCCCCATGAATTATTCATTGTTTATGTGGGTCATTACCATATTTCCTTTTTAGAATGCCTGGGAAACTTTTAGAGACTAGGATAAAGGGCTTGATGGTATTTGGCAAGTGTGGCAACATCTCTTTTTTTTCTCTCATTGTGTCAAAAATGTAAAGATTTCTTTGAAAACTGTTCCAAAAGCGAACATAACACACCCATGAAACTGGTTCTGAGGTAATGCAATCCTGAAAATACAGTTCCCATAGCTGACTATGGCTGATTGCGATGTGTCATATTCGCTCATTAGACATAATACCAACCATGTGGTATGAATATGAGATCAGATGTGTGATTGGTGATTCTGCCCCATTTTTCCCCCAGCCGTCCCTCAATCGGAGTCTAATCGGAGTCCATCAGCTCCCCTGCCTTAACTCGAGACCGCTGACAGTCTGCCTGCTCTCTGATAAATGATCCTAGCTGAAGCCAGATTTAATATGAGAGGCTCAAGTGCCAATTATGGGAGGCTGAGCTGGTTAATAAGCAGATGTAGTTAAATATCTGAGCTTGCCGCCATTTGTCAGAGAAAGACTGCGCTGCCCTGAGAGACAAGCTTCTGTGCAACATGTAAAACCAGCATCTTTCCTTTCGTAATCACCGTTTATTAGGGAGCTGACATCATGATTAAAATAACTCCAAACCATTCACACACATCACATCAGAGACTGGCTGATGGTAAATGAGTAAGACTGAGTTTGGGTTTGGCCCATTAGACAGATGGATGTTATTCTGTAAGAGCAGGTGGAGAGGAGAGCGGCGAGGTAAAGCTGATTTTAGACTTTACAAATTCCTGGATGATGTGGGAGAGTTAGCAAAGGGTATAATTTAGCTATTTACTAGATGTTAGGATGGACTGAGCTCATTAAGTCTCTGATCATTTGCACATTGCAGCTAATGTGAGTGGTTTTTAGTCGCTGGAAGAAGTTACACTCTTTGAGATAACGGGAATCTTTATTTATTTATTTATTTATTTTTTAATAACTGAAGGCTCTTGCAGCTTTTCTAGTCTCAGCTTAATAAACGCTCAGTATGTTCATGTGGAGTGTGTGTGTGTGTGTGTGTGTGTGTGTGTGTGTGTGCGTGTGTGTTTTCAAGTATTAGGCTTGTTAGTGGAAGTGTGAGCTCCCTCGTTCTTCATGCAGTGCATCCATGCAGCCATGAAGTGCCTAATATGCCATGATTCTCTGTTACTATGTTTAAATGAACCTTTAAAGTCATTTCTTTTATTGTATGTGACCTATTTACCATAAGAAAAGAACAATGAGAAATCTCTGGCTATATCAGTATAATAAAAATGTAATAACTATTTAGTAATCATTACAAATCTTTGTCACTCGAGAGCTTATTTATTTTCTGAACATACCATCAATATGTCCGTCTTTCCACATAATTTCCAAAAACTTAATAAAAAATAGAGATGTTCATACAATACCAGAACTATGCATACTATTTATGTTTTAAGCCTTTACTTGGTTAACATCAGTTAACTTGATATATAGGCTATGAATTTTTGATGCACAGATTAACAATCACATGCAAAAAAATGTGTGTGTGTGCGTGTGTGTGTGTGTGTGCATGGTATCAGAGAAAAAATGGGGGTTGGGAGCATCTGGTGGCAGAAATAAAGCTTTTTCATGCTCATGTTGGGAGGATCATTAGCATAATATCAGTTTCTGTAAGGTGAAAACAGAATAATAATTGGTTTGGCCTTTTCTCTGTGTGTGTTGTAAAACAGTTAGGCATTAATTTGAGGATAACTGTGCAATTATTTTGAAATGCTACCAATCGTCAGGCTGGTGGGGAGTAAAGGAGAAGAGAGGGGGAAAGGAGAGGCGAGGTCACATAGGAGAGAAGGAAATGAGAAAGGCAGTGTGAGGCAGAGTAGTGCAGAAAAGTTAAACATGCCATCTCATTAGTTAACGGCCTTATTTGAAGTGGACCCGTGCTTGTCCTCGGCTTGATTACTGACCAATTAGGATCACACCTCATGCTTATCTGGTAATAATTTTCCGAGAGAGGAGGGAGAGGGGGCAAGACTGAACTCGATATGCACAGAGATGAAACAAAATAGAACAGGGAGAAAAAAAGAGCAATTATTTTACTATATTTAAAGGAAAATGGTATTTTACATTTCAATAAATGAGGCAATAAAGTGGCATTGCTATCTTTGTGCTCATTTTATCCAGTTTTAATGCTGATAAAGCTGTATTTCCTGTAATGTACAATTGTGCCATTGTTTTGTTATTGTATTTTTCAACATTCAGACATATTTTCAGTTTATATGAAATAACACAAAGTTTAAAGTTAGGGATTCAGTTTGCCTTTTGTTAAGATTCCACTCTTACAAAATCAAACAAAATAAATTCACAAATTAATCACCCTCAGTTGTTCAAATTCATACACAATGTTTATGAGATCAAGTCAGTTATGTTTTTTTTGTTTGTTTGTTTTTTTTTTTACCCCCAAAGGATATATTTGCTTTTTATGTGTTTTACAGTACACACATTCCTGCTGATCATTACTTTTGGAATCAGTTATGTCTCATGTGTTCTCATGTTATGGAATTCTTCTGCATCCCCCAAATACATGTGTACTAAAATTGGTATGTAAATTTTTTGCCTTGAAAGTTAGTGCCTTATGTTGCCTAGAAATGTTGTATATATTATAATTACAGCCATTTCGATATCATTTCCTAAAGATCATTTATTATTAACTTGAGGGTCTTTGTGATTTGTTTGTATCACTATACATACCGCAATTTTTCCACACAGATCCGTAATCCTCATAGAATCAGGAAGCAGACACACTCATAGTCATGTAGAGAGCCATATGAGAGTTAATGATGTCATCATTTATTACCCTTTACATCCTGCTGTTTTCCTCCCAATGAAACACAATAGTCACTTAATAGCGACACCGTCTCTCTGTCTCACGATCACTTGCGTTCACACATAACACATAATGTTCACACAAATGCAGACAGGAAGAGGAAAATAAAGGGAGTTATTTGAGTGTTGTTCAGACTGCCCGTTTCCTGACTGTGTGAGAGAGGGCTGCTGACAACAGAGGAAACACTTGTTTTTGTACACAGCCAAGTCCTGTCACTGAAGGACTCTGGGATCATCATATTCTCACACATCCTCTACCATCCTCCTCCGTCAACGAAGGTTCTCAAGGTTCTCAAGGTCTGCAGATTACAGATGCAATTTCAAATTCCAATATTGATATCGTGTGTCTATTGTGTGTTCGTTTTATTGTGGCTCCCAATTCCCTCAATTCTCAAGAAAAAAAAAATAATTCATGTAGGGAAATCTGTTCATAGATGTAACGGACTGTTGAATAACGTTTCTACTAAAATAGCTTAAGATGGCAAATACTCTTAGAGAAAAAGGACCATCCAATGGTTCTTTGAAGAGTTAAGCACTCAATTGTAAGGTTTTACATAAAACATTTAACCTTTTGAGGGACAAACAACAATCCCTTATGGGTTTTAGATTTAGATTTAACCTATTTTTCTAAGAGCGCACTATTACAGTAAGGATTGCAGTGTGAGGATACAGCGATACAGAGACATCATTCCATCGCAAGGCACCATGCACACATGTTTCAGTATCGCCAATATGTGTGCTTTATTAGAGTTTATGCACTATATTTCTTTATTAAAGGCAAGCGCATTTGTATTAGATTTTATATTAGACAGTGTTAGTATCTGTAGGACAAATATGTTTTATGTTGTGTGCAGTAAAACATTTTTTTAAACACAATTCGCTCATACATTTTTTTTAAATTAGTTTTGATCATTATTTTTTATTTTACATGTATTACGTGCATTTAATAATTCTACTGTATTCAACTTGAACCCATTTCTTAAGGCTAACTAAAAATGTTAATTCAGGCTATTCAAAACTTTTTGAAAATATAGACTATGCATGTATATTATTCTTAATAATGGCAGTGTGGGAAAACTACAGGAGCAGTCAGAGAAATAAAAAGGTCAAGATTCTCATGATCATTTAACATCAATAGATGAATGTGTTGTCTCTGTTTGTAATACTTGCTGAATCTTTTCTTCCTTTCAACCTCCCTCCTCTCATAAGGGACTCTCTTCCTTCCTCTAGCTGATACTCTTGTAATCAATGCAAGCTTTCCTCAGTAGTGGAGATCAATGTGTCAGGGTTTCTGCTCTGCGCGTGTGGTGGCATGGAGGAGTCTGAGGCTCTCAGCGTGTGTGTGTGTGTGTGTGTGTGCTTCAGGCTTAAGCTATATGTTGAATGTGCACTTGTGTTGTTTGCAGTGTGTATTTGTGGTGTATCAGAGCCTGCACTTGCCTGTGGATTACCCATAATCCTGCTTTGATCTACGTGTTTGATCAGCCAATTGTTCCGGAGGCAGTGTGATCAGCAGAAGCACTGGAATTTACAGCTCATGTGGATGGGATGATCCTTTTACCTCTCACAAATTATGCTGTTAGTAGTGTTTTGTGCTCTGACAGTGTTAGTGTCTGATGTGCTCTGTATGATATAACTGCTTTCTTATTATACAGTACGGTTTATTATTATTATTATTATTATTATTATTATTATTATTATTAGTGTTGTTGTTCTTGTACTTGTTCTTCTTCTTATTATTATTATTAGTAGTAGTAGTTGTTGTTGTTCTTGTACTTGTTCCTCTTCTTATTATTATTATTATTAGTAGTAGTAGTTGTTGTTGTTCTTGTACTTGTTCCTCTTCTTATTATTATTATTATTAGTAGTAGTAGTAGTAGTAGTCGTAGTAGTAGTAGTAGTAGTAGTAGTAGTCATTCAGTGTCATCAAATAGTCTTTTCTTTCTAAAATATATGGTTTTCACATAGAAATAATTGTTTTATATTAATATATTTGTCATGTTCAGGTAATGGGACAATTTTACAAAAGACAGCTCTTTTCCAAATCATGATTATGTCATATGAGCTTATATTCACTATTAATGATTACAAACCTTTTCAAAAGGTATGGAAATGTGAACTGTATTAACTCACTTAGCTGGTGCCCAAAACTGTGAAAATCCCTGTGAGGGATTGTGTGTTTGTCTAGTTGCAATAAAGGAGGTGGTAAGACATTGCTTCACCATAAAATGTCATATGTGAAGTTAAACAAGCATTTCAGTAAACTATATACATATGCCCTTCAGCATCGCCATCACTAAAACGTTCAACAGGATGCAGCCACATAGTGTGACATTGCTGTAAATTTGATTGTCTGGGTCAGTGGACCTCTTATACTGAAGGTGAAATGTCAAAAATTGATTCCTATTGTGGCCGCAATTTGTATCGACTTGGCTTGAACCTTTTATATGATTGCCACATAACCTCTTGCCCTTCTTTGGCCAATGGGATATAATCGTTACGTCATAAAACTCTACAAGGTCTCATCTTTGTTTCAGATGAATTCCTCTTTCTTTCTCTGTGAAACATATCCCATTTTTGGGTTCAGATTAAGTGCTGTATGTGTTTCTGCAGGCTGGTAGATATATGGCAGACTCTCACTCTGCTCAAGGTTAGAGTTTTACTCTGTTTAATGACTCTCTCTGTGAACCCAAGGTTAGAGAGGAACGTGCTCTACTGCTCGCGAGAGCACCTTTTCAAAGCTCTAGATTCAAGCTAAGAATTATGTGTCTTTAGGGACCACAAGTACAATGTATTTACATACATAAACAATATGTCTTGAATTTCTCTGAATGCTTCATTGTTCTCTATACCTGGAGGAGGAGCATGCTTCCTGTTCTTAAGTATGCCACTGGCCCACTTATAACTTAAATGACTAGTTTAGTTAACCTCTCTGCTCAAGTACAACATATCATTATGGCAGCAACAGAACGCTGCATAATTCTATTGGCATTAACATCCGTCATCCTGCCTCTCCAGTTATAAATACAACTGCCAGCAGAAGTCTACACACACTCACTTCACAAGCTGCAGATACTCATTTCACTGTGTAAGTGTGAGTCAGGTTGCAGAGGTGAGGCACTCTGATAGTCCAGCAGATGAAATATTTGCTGACTTCCTTCACCTAAGGGACTGCTGTTCTGATGGAGGCACTTATATGTGGCCCCATTAGTCCCGGGGGATTGTCCCTAGCCCACTTTCACATGATCCATGCCAATTAAGCAGCCGAATTATGTATAATAGTGGGAGTGACTCACGTTTGCCAGAGCAGGAACGCATAGGGCTGCATGACAGAAGGAGACTGTTGAATAATTAGAGTGAATTTTCAAAGCCCTGGAAACTCAATCATATTCTGCCATATGCTAACTATTTTTAACCTAATATCTCTCTCTCTCTCTCTCTCTCTCTCTCTCTCTCTCTCTCTCTCTCTCTCTCTCTCCCTCCCTCTCTCTGTTCTGCTTAAAGGAAATTCAGGAGAAATAACATAGGAGTAGGAAAATCCAGGTGTCTCTGCAGTTCTTGCAGAGATTAGGATTAAAATCTCATGATCTAAACCACTTGAGATCACTTGAGATCCTAAAAACATGTTTACAAACCATTTTGATATGACACTTTTGTAATGTATTTAACATGGTAAACAGCTAGAACTTTGAAAACATATTTCATTGTCATAAAAATGTCATTAGAATTAATTAGATGGCATTTCATTAATTATCCTTGCGTTTCATAGATGGCACCATGTGTAATCGCTGCCATTTTTGAGTACCAAATAAGGGGCTGACTGCATCAATGTTGTTGTGTCCGTGCTTCATTAAGAAGATTCATTTTCATTTATACTGATAATCACCTGCCTTAATACACTTCGGTACATACAATAATCTTCAACATACGGCAGAACAGCCAATCCTCCCTGTCATGCTGTCTCGTAGTAGTGTTAGCTAGCTAGCTGTGTTATAGGACAACTGGGATGTTTATCTCGCTATTGCTAATGGGAATCTGAGGCTACAGTGGGCACATGTTCACAGAAACTGGACAGTTGAAGATTTGAAAAACATTGCATCAAATCATTAAACTGTCCAGTTGCAGTAAGCCTGTGGCCACTGTAGCCTCAGATTCCTGTTCTTGGCTGACAGGAGTGATAATCTCTGTAGTCTTCTGCTGTAGTATCCTATCCGCTTCAAAGTTTGATGTGTTGTATATTCTGAGCTGCTTTTCTACTCATCAGGGTTGTAAAGCGTGGTTATTTGAGTTACCCTAGCTTCCCTGTCAGCTTGCATCAGTCTGGCCATTCTCATCTGACCTCTCTCATCGATAAGGGGTTTCTGCCTACAGAACTGCCACTCACTCGATGAAACTCTATAGACTAACCAACTGTTGTGAGTGAAAAACCCAGGAGATCAGCAGTTCTTGAAATACTCTAACCAGCCTGTCTGGCACCAACAACCATGTCACAGTTAAAGACACTGAAATCACATTTTTTCTTTACTCTGATGTTTGATGTTTGATGTGAACATCATGAAGCTCATGACCTGTATCTAAAGCATATGGTTTTATGCATTGCACTGCTGACATATAATTGGCTGATTGACTGTATAATTGCATTAATAAGCAGGTGTACCTTTTAAAGTGGCCATGAGTGTATCTGGAAAAGAGATTTTCTTCCAGTTAAAGTGGAATCAACAGTTCCTACATTTTCCCACAATTTATAAATTTTAGCAATGTACATATTATTCTCTTCTAAAATCCATCCATCCATCCATCTTATATACCGCTTATCCCTTTTAGGGTCACGGGGAACCTGGAGCCTATCCCAAGGAGCATCAGACAAGGCGGGGTACACCCTGGACAGGGTGCCAATCCATCGCAGGGAACAATCACATACACATTCACACACCCATTCATACACTACAGACACTTTAGACATGCCAAATAGCCTACCATGCATGTCTTTGGACTAGGGGAGGAAACCGGAGTACCCAGAGGAAACCCCCGCAGCACGAGGAGAACATGCAAACTCCGCACACACAGGGCCACGGTGGTCTGAGGTGAATGTTCTAACCACTAAGCCACCGTGCGCACTCTCTTCTAAAATAAGGTCAGTAATTTTAGCCATTTGTCACCTTATGTTGGTATTGTGCATAGAAGCAAGAAATGCGGTCCCAAATATGGCGGCTGCAACGTAACTGCTACACTAGCATAGTGAAATATTGCAGTTAGAGAAAGGAGAGTCATTTTTCTTGGTAAAGAAACACATAACATCACATGTCTATAAACATCAATACTGTATTAGATACCGTACTGATAAACACCAAATTAATCTTCTTTACTAGGCTACAGCTGATTGAACCAACTGTGTGTAAAATAGTTTGGTGAGGCCAAAGTAGAGGGAAGAAAAGAGATTGAGTGAGAGAGAGAGAGAGAGAGAGAGAGAGAGAGAGAGAGAGAGAGAGAGTCCCCAGGCCCCAGTTCTTTCTGATCAGCCTCTTGTCAGCTCTCTCGCTGCCCTCCACCATCTACACTTTAATAATTCATGCTGTTCTGATGCTGGGTGTTTATTTTTAGTGATGAGAAGATTGATGAGCCATTCATATCACTTTTAACCACCAGCTAATTAGCTAATTAGCAGGTCTAAATGAATCCGCACAGTAGATAACACAGCAGTAACTGCAGTAACACTGTGGATCTGCCATGGTACACACAGCAGCTTTTTACCAGGAGAAGAAACACACACCTTTCACCTTTTAGTGGACATGTAATATTTTTCTTTTAGCCAACAGCAGAGTGATTAAAATGATAAGCTCTATGGCAGACAAGCACTGTTTGATGTTTTATACTGCTATATAAATTCTATATAAAATGAGATTGTTTTAAATGATCACTGTGGTATGATTTAATATATGACATTTCGAGCTGCTTACAATTGACATGACACTATACAGTCAAATGATGTATAACAGTACAGCGGCATTTATTTCACTCTTATCCTTCAGCCGTCCATCAAACCAATGTAAGCAATGTAAAAAGACATTTTATCACTTATGTTTATTCTCAGAATAGATCAATGTTCTCAGAATGATTTGAAAATAAAATATCTAAATGTGCTGATTTGCATTGTCTCTGGTGTGTCTATGAGCTTTGCACATTTTGATTTGGCTTTTTCTTCCATTCCTCAATGCAGATTTCCTCCAACTCTGCCAAATTAGATAGAGAATGTTGGTAGACAGCAATTTTCAGGTAATGCCACAGATTTGGGCTTTGCCTGGAACAGTTTCTCTGCAACAATTCGTTCATATTTGGCTCACCATTTTGCCTGTAATGGCAACAAGCTTTCCTGTTCCTCCTGCTGAAGAGCAACCCTATAGCATGATCTGACCACCTGATCACAGGCATGGTGTTTCCTCAGTGTTGGGATGTATTCGGCTTTAGCCCAAGTGGCTGAATTTGAGTCTGGTCAGACCACAAAATCTTTTTTGAAAAGCTCTCAGATTTTCTAACATGGCCTTTCTCAGTAGAGGCCAGCACTGTGAAGAGCTGATGATACTATTGAGGTCTGCACATGTTCTCCTACCTCAGCCAGTGAGCTCTGAGGTATGATACTGAACTCCTTCAGTATCATAACTAGACTCTTAGACAGTTCTCTGACAGTTGTTCTTCTTACGTGAACAATCAGTTAGGCCTGATCTTATTAGTGTCTGTGTTGTCCCATATTTTATTTTTTCCACTTTTTTTTAATCGATTTGACAGTACTCCCAAGAAGGTTCAAAGGTTTGCAGATGTTTTTATACCGTCCTCAGTCTTTTTTTTCTCCAAATAACTTCATCTCGAAGCTTTACTGGCACTTCTTTGGTCTTTATGACAGCATGACCAATCTGATCTCCTGTTTTATCTATGAGACATCCTAAAGCCTGAAATATTTCTTGTGCAAGCATACAGTACAACTGGACACAGGAAACGGCTGGATTAACATAGGCTTACTATATTGAGTGTGAGCTCTCAAAAATGAAATACTACTCCTATTTTAGATTGCTCAAAAAAAAAGAGGGGTGAATACTTAGCAATTTTGTGGTTTTAGACTCTTGTTCTTTATAATACTTTATCTAATTATAATTCTGTGGTGAAGAGTTACTTTAAAATGTGCAGAAAGATATATTTATATGTATATCTATTATAAAATCTACACTGTACATATATGGCATGTATATATTCTAATCATCCTGTACTCTGTAATTATACTGGTATACAGGACCATTATATCCCTTGTGTGTAATTACACATTCTCTTTGGCAATACATCTTGTCTCAGATTGCTGACAGAATGAGTGAGAACAGATGAGTGAACTCCAGTGTCCTCTCCTGCCCTGAACATCATTGAAGAGAGCATTTATCATTGTTCTGTCTCCGGCTCCCTTTCCCTACCTGACCCATTCTGTCCTGCTAAATGATTCAAAAACTCTTAAACTCCCATCAAACCTCTGTCATTGGCTGACTTTGACCTGCTGCTCTGTGAGCTAAAAGGATGCATGTCCTTGTAACAAAATTTGTATTGTGCCATGTTCTAATTACTGGTTTGCCATTGACATAACACCCTTGCTTTCTCCCTTCCTGCCTCTCATCAAGAGCACTGATATTGCTAGCCTTGCCCACATCATTTTTGCCTTCTCCCTGTACACTGATTACCTGTAGAGGTTGTGGTAATGAGAATGTCAGCCCACTGTGAATTCTAATTTAGCACAAGCCGGTCTACGCCAGGTATTTGGACCATTCTACATGTGCCGCAGCTCGCCACGGCAGCTCTGCTGATTATGACTGAATTACCAGTTTTCTCCTCACTCATGCTGTTTGCACCACTTTGACACCAACATTAGAAGGCAGAATCCCATGTGGCTTCTACAACCTAAAACTTAATAATCCTTTTAATTAATGTTCAGTGCCTGCACCAAGCACAAAATGTGAAGGATTACTACCTAAATGAGTAGCATCAATTAGCTTGATTATTAGGCTACGCTTTAAGTGCGGAACAGAGTACCGCAAAGAAAGCACTGTGGTGCGCCATAAAAATCAGTTATTAGAGTTGTTAGGCGAGGTTTCAGAAATGTGTTTCTGCGTGTACACCAGCGGTAGCTGTGAAATGTGCAGTCCCTCCGGGGTGAGCCGCTCCAGCTGGTCCTGCTCGATCCTGGTGCCGTGTGCAATATGATCACTCCATCAGCGCTCGCTCTTATCAGCATTCATCAGGCTGCTTTATCAATACACACACCCTTCACAATTAGACAACCTAGAGGGGGAACAAAACCGTGAGCCAAGGAATAAATGCCAGACGTGCACTTTAATCACTGACGCTGTTAATCAATGAAATTTCTTCATAACTTTTAATTAAAGTTTTATTAGAGGAAACGTGTTAGGATGTTCGTTTGCTGCTGGTTCTCCATTAATGGTGAAGGGAGAGGTTTGGGAATGGCGGTGGCAGATGCTGCTGTTCGGTCATGCTCATCATGTCTGTAATTGCATTTTCTCACCTACAGAGGGTGGTGAGGAACCCTGTTAAAGGCAAGTCTTTGCCTAGCAATTATTGTCAAGCAAATTACTAGGTAGGCAATATATAAGCTGTCAGGCGAGGTTAGCAAGAAAAAGTGTAAGGAAATGGACCATTCAGCCATTCATCATGGCTTTAGTCAGTGGGACCAAATTGAAGAAAAAAATGTCATTCTATCTGCTGGAATTAGAGGATGTTACAGTTTATCAGAGCTGGCTGAAGATGAGGAGGAAACTGCATCAAGAATACTTCTATCTCTCCTCTCAATACCAGTCTATCAGTGATCAATTTACACCTAAATGCAATATTCTACAGCATGGTCCGCTGAAATTATATGCAATTATATACACAGTACATGGCCACTTACAGTATAAACACAGTTGAGGAATCCCTCTATAGCTTCCTGGTGTATCAACGGAAATAGTTTTTACTCACATGAGAGCTGTATTCTGCCATCTGCTTGATTCTCTGTGTTCCCTATACATGCACACTTAATCACAGCACAAGACCTAAAAAACACTCCCATCAGAACACACGCATTCTCACACACTGCTTTCTGTTAGGCATCCTGTCAGGTTGCCAAACAGAAACAGGAAAGAAAATTCAGTCTGAATGTTTCAGTTTTCTAAAGACTAATGGTGAAACCTAAATCATAGTTATAAAGTGGCATTTGTACTGAGCAGGAATTTAAGTGATGGGAAAACTATCATTCACACAATCACACATAACCAATGATTAGACAAGAACTGTCTTTTAAGTTATATGGGTTTAGTTCTATGACCTGATCAAGTATAATATCTCACCATTCTTTGGTACATAGCTAACAGGCTAATTATGGTGAAAAGAAATGCTAAAAAATTATGTATGCAATAAGCCTATTTGTCCAGAATTTGGAATCATTTAATCATACTCTAGTAAATTTGATAATAGCACTATAGTAAAACCATAGTACATCATAGTACAGTTTCCAAACGTTAACTTAAGCTTTACCCAGCTTAGTCTGACCAGCTAACCATGCTCGCAAAGCACAGGCCCAGCTGGACAAACTAGTAAACCATCTTTACCAGCTGGTAAAAAGTTATTTAAAGTTTTTTTTTAAAGTAGCTTCCTACTTATTTGTCTAAACTGATCAATAAAAGTTTGTCATCTTCAAATGTAATTATTTCATTAAAAACAACTTGTGTTTTTACACAAAAATCTTGCATTAGTAGCAGTAATTAAGGAACTGTTTCCATCTACCAGCTTCACCAACTCAGGCTGTTGTCAGTTTTTTCAATAAGGTCACCTATACATTAGTGTTAAACAATGAACTGTAATGAATTGTCAAATATTAAGCATTAAAGTGTGTCATGATGTGATTTAACCTTGCTAACTCATTCAGAGTAAAAGGCAGCAGGTCCCGTACTGCAGTAGGCCTACACTGGCCTTACTAATGTAGGCCTATGTGTCCTCTCAGCTCTAGGCTCGACCGAAACTCACACAGAAACACACGGCTATAAATACTTGCTTTAATTCTTCTGATAACCCGGTTTGTTATTCACACACTGCCTCGCCAGAATTCCATTGTATTATGTTTTTTTTTTGTTTTTTTTTTTGTTACGACTCCATTTTTTTTTTGTCGTTTAATGGCGGCTTATATCGCGCTGCTGCTGAAATGGCGCTCAGGGGAGCAGAGCGTGGCACAGCTGAATTAAGCAGCCTCAATTCATTTAGGATTCACCGTAACTTACAGCTCTCCCTGCCAACATGAAACACGGCTAACACTGCCCAGTCAATCTCAGCACCCCTTTTATTGTTAGATAATTGCATCCCTGATTTCTTCCACTGTTGTTTCTGAAAATTGAGTCGTGTTGGTACAGTATTCACAAAATGAATCCACATACTATTAAATAGACTAGTATCATAATAGCAACCACCTCTGGTACAGTGAAATCTCTACTAAAATCTCCATTCAAAAACATAAAATCATGTACTAAATAGTATGCCAGGATAATACACAACCTATTGAAATGTCTATCTACAACCAACACTGTTATTGGCCTAAAATACTAAATAGTGTGCTTTAAAATAGTACACCACAGTAGGTGGTTAAATATGCAGTAACACAGTGCTGTAAATGTGGATGGATGCAGAGAGAGGGAAAGGATGGAGGGGATGATTTCCAGGAGCAGAGGCAGCTTCCCGCTGCCATCAATTAAGGTGTGATTCAGGCCAGCACGCCCATATTTCCACGTCTAATAAATTATGCTGCATATCAGAAATGGTACGGCGGATACCTATTTAAAAAGAAACGGGATTGTGCTGAGGCGGGTCGTAAATATGAAATATGAAAGGCAACAAATTGAGACGGTCAATAAAGTGTGAGATTTGTTAGAGGGCTAAATGCTGCGAGGAGAAAGGTGAAGCTCGCTATCAGGAATTATGATGATAGAAATGGACTTTGATTGGTGTTTAATTTTTGTGCTTTACCACAGGCAGGAATTGGTTTGGAAATCAGCAGACAGCTTCTATTTACTGTAGCCTGTGACTAATAATGGAGCTACAGCAATTCTGCAAAATGCACACATTACTTCTAATTTCTTTTTCTTTTCTTTTTTTTTGGTAAATCACCATTTTCCTACATTGTGATTGCATTCATTTATTTCATATTATTGCCTAAACACTCCCTCCTGGTTTTAATTTAAAACAGGAAAAAATGTCTTCTCATCATTTTCAATTTTTTTAGCCGTAACAAATGGTGATATTACAGTGCGTGTCTGCGGAAGGCGTCTTGTTATTCAGAATGATCTCCGAATCACCTCATTAATTTGCTACAGTTCCTTAGTTTGCAGCATTATTGCTGTGCTTGGAGTTTTCCTTTAAGCCTTCTTTGTTTGAATCCTGTAATATCTGTGTGTCTTTCTGTGTTTTGACCTCCCAACGCTTTCTGACCCCCCACATTCTTAATTGCTCATTATATAAATCTGTCCTGAAAGCCTGGAATAAACTCGTTTATTGGCCACTCACCTGAGCTCATGAAAGGCCTGCATGCTGACACTGACACAAACCAGACAAGGCACATTTGTTTGGAATTAGTACGGCCATTTCTCGGTGCACATGAATGGATGCAAGTGACCCAGAGAACATTTAGTTGATCACAGAGTGAGTGATTTGTCTGCTGGTGGTTGATGGCAAGGCTTTTAGCAGGTGAAACCTACCGCCGTGAACAACAAAGCGTCGCCGGTTGTTCTCACGCACAGGGGTCATGAGAGGTCACCAACGCCGCAGGTCCTGACACCATGACAGATTAAGGGTATGGAGCTGAGATGGAGTAGAGAACCTAGAGTCTGTATTACTTTGTGCATTAGTTTTCACTCATGCTCGTACGGGGCTGGGTAAGGTCAGTGGTGTGTGTGTGTGTGTGTGTGTGTGTGTGTGTGTGTGTGTGTGTGTGTGACAGACTCGTAAAACTACACGATGGATTCAGACTGATCTACACCAGATTGGCTCCAAGTGTGGACTGAGTGGGGCAAGATCAAGCAGGTTTCACTAGCAATGGCACTCATTTTACTCAGACACGTTCCAATAAGACATGGCTGCACCTTTCCACTTAGTTCTTTGGTATGGTTGAATATATTGTATGTGTACCTGTGTGTGCGCTACTGTACATCATGGAAATCATTTATCCTGAATATTTACTGCTATATTTTTCATGATATTTTTCAAGTCTTTTTACTGATACAAGTAAATTTGGAAAAAAAAATCCGGCAACTTTTGTTTCTTTAGTTGTTTAAGCCATATCCGTTTAACTGATTTCCTTTCCAGTTGTATCACTACAGATATTTCAACATATTTACCTGTAAGATGTTTCATGTGCATGCTGCTTCCCTGGCTCTGTGCCCTCGAGGTCAGCCTTTTAGAGGGCCTGCGTTCCTCATAATTTGTTTATGAGCCTGTCAAGGTTGCCACTCACTTCATTTCAGGATAATAGCACTTAGATGAGCAATAGCTAAATGACTTAGGCTAGGTCATTCTGATCAGATTCATTAATGCTTTATAGGGGTCTCCATATTCACTTGATTGTTTTAAATCACAGGATCAAATAGGCCTGCTCTCCAAATTGATTTCCATTAATATTGCCTGTCAAACGTGTTGGATATTAGAATACAGGATTTTTTTTGCTACTCTTAATTTTTTTTGTGAGTTCTTGTGTGTTTAGGGGTGCACTATTTCAGCTTTGTCCATTTTCAAATTACTGATATGAGAGCTCCAGCTGATACAATACCAGCATGCTCTAGTAACCGAGCTGACTCTCTGCAAGCTTCTGTTTAGGAAAATGTTAGTCCTGTGTGTTCATGTGCAGGAGCTGTATTATGTCAATCAGTATAATTTTATATACACTATATATATATATATATATATATATATATATATATATATATATATATATATATATATATATACACACACACACACACACACACACATATATATATATATATATATATATATATATATATATATATATATATATATATATAGTGTATATAAAATTATACTGATTGACATGTATTACAAATAAGTACCATTACCATTACAAATAAGTGCTTATATATATATATATATATATATATATATATATATATATATATATATATATATATATATATATATGTGTGTATATATATATATATATATATATATATATATATATACACACACACACACACACACACACATATATATATATATATATATATAAGCACTTATTTGTAATGGTAGCCTGCTCTACTTAATACATTAGTTTAAACTATTGACTGCAGGTAATTTAAACTGTATAGGTCGTTTACTGCAGTAGGGCTACACTGGCCTTACTCTGCATCCTCACCTTTAGACCCAACACAAGCTCACACAGAATTCATAGACTATAAATAGTTTTCATTCTTGCATACATCTGGGGATGGAATAGGAAAATATGTCAAATCTGATCTGATAACAGTTCTGCATTTGAGGACAGTGTTGGGTGCAATACCAATACTCAGTATCAGCTTGGTACACATCCGCTCAGAGAGACCAGTCTTTTGCAGAGTTATGCAGAGCAGCCTGGCTCCATTCAGCTGGCTCATATCTGGGGAGAGAAAATTAATGTGTATTAATGGAGCCTATAAAACCGACTAATTGAGCATTCTGGAACTCGCTGAGTTGGGCATCTGCTACTGACATCCTAAAGCTCCCGGCCTGCAGCACATTTTCTCTCCATATCTCTCTCTCTCTTATCCCCTCTTCTCCTTTCACTACTCTCCTTTGACATGTGATCAGGCTAATAAAATCAGGACAGCCTAGCAGGGACATTACTATGGCAGCCACATTAATGACACCTGATCTTTCAAACGAGCGCCTAGTACCCATAAACAGGTAATCTCCTCACTCTGAGGTTGATTCTGCTGCTTTTTAAGAAGCAAGGAAAACTGCTGGAGTTTAGAAAGTATGGCAATATAGGCATCGTATGTGACGTATTCTGTTTAAATCTTGCTATTTGTTTGAGCGACTTCAAAATACAGAGATAGACAGACCAACATCCTGCACACTACCATGTGCAGTGCTGCTTTACTAAACATTCCTATTACACATCCTGGCTGTCTCTTTCATCTCCCCATATGTCTTTGAAAACATGTCTGAATGTGTGTGATGGGGGTTATGTAGGTATACACGTGTATGTGTGTGCACGTCTGTCTGCGTGCACATGTGCATGTCAAGTGTTGATGTGTTCATGTGCCCCGAAGTGAAGAACAGAAAGGTCAGACATCTTCCATTATGGAAGCATTTTAATCAGCTCGCACCGGCGGAGATTAAACAGCTATAAGCATGACTATGAGAGTGTAAATCCAGCTGACCTTGGAGACAAGAGAGGAAGCACACATCTGTAAACCAATCATCGCTCTGCTACCCCCGTCATCTATGCTCTTGCACCCGTACACTACTGCCTCCAGGCTTTCAGACACACTTATGAAGACTGCCACAAAACTACCATTCTTGATGCTGAGGAGAAATGCAGAAAAACTGAGAAAAAGAGGTAGACAGCAGCTTTTATTTTCATGAGAACCAAGTCATATGCTGGTGTTTGCTTTGAAACTTGCAACCCATTTGATTCAATTTGCACCTAATAGAAAAAAATTATAGAAGGCATTTTATTATTTTATTTTTTCAGCAAATTATACCACTTGGTTCTATACATATACACACATGCTTGCCAGGTGACATCTCAACTGTTTGGATTGTTTTCTCTCTATATCTACTCTATGAGTTGAAATTTAATGGATGTATCACATAGATTGGCTTGATGATTCACTTTGTGATGTGGCTATTATTATGCCTGAGTATTTCCAGTTTGCAGTTAAAGACGTTTTATAGCTCCTGAGGGGCTGGTTTATGTCGATATTTGAGAATAGTCTCCTTCTGCACTCCCCACCCCCAGACATAGAGGTGTGAAGACTCATTTAGAGAATGACTGAAGTGTCTGCCGGCAATAACCCACTTTACTCAGGCAGATTGCATTGATGTATAATTGTTTTGCATTAAGGAAATACATAAACACATTAATGTACAGGCAGTAGAAGGTTTTGCAGGTGCGCTGCATACTGCTGTATTTGCTCCTTATTGGGAATAATGTCTGTTGCAGGCAAATGAAGATGTAAGCATTCCACAGCTCACTTCTTTTTGCAGTGAAATGTATGTGGAGTGCATCCAAGCACAATCTGTGAATATGACCTTTTGGCCCCATTTCATTATTTTGTCATAAACATACATCAGTAGGACGTATGTTCACTGCTGTAGGCTACTGGCAGTATGGTGTAGTTTTACTGCTTTGCCACTCTTCCTGGGACTGGACTTACCAAATGCTGGATAATTGCCGAAACATAACAAAATGCTAAGTCAGCATTCATTTAAAGAACATAAAGCAGCCATAGCACATATGTATTTTATAATAGTATTTTGATTCCCAACATCACTGTTAGCAACATGCAGATAGAAAAGAATATTGCTGAATATCAAATTATTTGATCATTAATAGATAGACCAGTAAAATCCATTATGAGGTCCACAAACCAATAATTTGCATATATGTAAATAAATAAATAAATAAATAAATAAATCTGCCATAGAATGCAGAGATTTTTATCTCAAGAAACTTCTGAATGCATAATTCTGTTTTTTTAATAGTTAACTCCTCTTGGATGGCTGATGGCTGATATATATATTAGCCCTCCACTAATATTGGCACGCTTGGTAAATATGAGCATCTCTGCTTGCCTGTCGGACATCTCGGTGTGGATGAGGGAACACCACCTTAAGCTCAACCTGGCAAAATCTGTGCTTCTCGTCATCCCAGCCTGTCCCTCAATCAACCACAACCTCACTGTACAGCTCAGCTCAACCACACTCAAGCCAACCAGGATGGCCAGGAACCTTGGGATGATTCTCGATGACAGCTTGACCTTTACAGACCACATCTCAACAACTGCACGGTCCTGTAGGTTCATCCTGTACAACATCAAGAAAATCAGACCCTACCTCACCGAACAGGTTACACAGATACTAGTCCAGGCTCTTGTTATCTCAAAACTGGACTACTGCAACTCACTACTCTCAGGCGTCCCGGCCAGCTCCATCAAACCCCTTCAGATGATTCAGAATGTTGCAGCATGCCTCGTCTTCGATTAGCCCAAGAGAACCCATGTCACACTCCTCTTCATTTCCCTCCACTGGCTTCCTGTAGCCGCCCGCATCAAATTCAAGGCCTTGATGCTCACCTACAAGACCTTGTCTGGATCAGCACCCTCCTACCTCAACTCTCTCCTGAAGGCTTACATTCCCTCATGCAATCTGCGATTGATTAGCAACCGACGCTTAGTAGTTCCTACTCAGCGTGGCTCAAGGTCCCTTTCAAGAACCTTAAAACTAACTGTTCCTCGGTGGTGGAATGAACTTCCAACCTCAATCCGGACCGCAGAATCTCTCACCATCTTCAAAAAACAGCTAAAGACCCACCTCTTCCGTGAACACCTAACCAACTCAAAAAAAAAAAAAAACCTTTACTCTACGCACTTTGCTTTTTCTGGAACTCAATTAATGGATCTTGTATGGTAGCACTAATTGTATTGTTCTCTGCTTGATATATCGCTTTGCTTGTATTTTCTCATTTGTAAGTCGCTTTGGATAAAAGTGTCTGCTAAATGAATAAATGTAAATATAAATGTAATATCGTCTCAACACACTGTGAAGAGAATGGTTCGAGTGGCCAAAAAAATCTCCAAGGATCACAGCTGGAGAATTGCAGAAGTTAGTTGTGTTTTGGGGTCAGAAAGTCTCCAAAACTACAATCTGAAGTAACCTACACCACCACAAGTTGTTTGGAAGAGTTTCCAGAAAAAAGCCTCTACTCTCATCCAAAAACAAACTCAAGCGTCTTCAGTTTGCCTGACACTACTGGAATTTCAAATGGGATTGGGTTCTATGGTCAAAATAGAGCTTTTTGGCAATGAACACCAGAGGTGGTTTTGGCGCACGCAGAGAGGTACCCATATGGAAAAGTACCTCATGCCCACGGTTAAATATGGTGCTGGCTCTTTAATGTTTTGGGGCTGTTTTTACTGCCAGAGGACCTGGACATTTTGTTAGGATACATGGCATCATGTATTCTATCAGATATCAACAAATATTAAATGAAAACCTGACTGCCTCTGCCAGAAAGCTTAAAATGGGCCTTGGTTGGAACTTCTAGCAGGACACTGATCCAAAACATACACCAAAATCAACACAAAAATGGTTTACTGACCACAAATTCAAGGTCCTGCCTTGGCCATCCCAATCCCCTGACTTGAAACCCATAGAAAATCTGTGGGGTGAACTGAAAAGGAGAGTCCACCAGCATGGACCTCGAAATTTGAAGGATCTGGAGAGATTCTGTATGGAGGAATGGTCTCAGATCCCTTGCCCTGTATCCTCCAACCTCATCAGGCATTATAGGAGAAGACTCAGAGCTGTTATCTTGGCAAAGGGAGGTAGCACAAAGTATTGACTAAAAGGGTGCCAATAATTGTTGCACACCTATATTTAACAAAGATTTTTTTTGCTAAACCTTTGTTTTGTTTGCAATTGTTTGATATCCATGAAAGCAGAGAATTTTGGTTAATTGTTTGAACCAAAGATCAAAAGGTTAAACAATAAAGGCAATTTTTACAGCCTTCTTTGCTCATACTTACCAAGGGTGCCAATATTAGTGGAGGACACTGTGTGTGATTATATATATATATATATATATATATATATATATATATATATATATATATATATATATATATATATTTAATACATGGGTCATTTATTCCATTTAACTTATTATTTAAAACTGATTCAGGACACATTAAGTGTCTTGTACAAATGAACAAAGAATTATGTGGCACCTGGAGACAAAACAGAATCTGAGTGCTAAGCTAGCTGACAAATGCAAGGTGACTTACTAGCAATTAACTAGCTAATTTAGCCAATGTTAGTGATATTTAGATATTTTTAGCATGGCACAAAGACATGGGGGCTTTTCTGATTTACATTTTTACATTTATGGCATTTGGTAGGTGCCCTCATCCAGAGTGGTTTATCTCATTATTAACTGAGCAGTTGAGGGTTAAGGGCTTTTCTTGAGAGCCCAGCAGTGGTAGTTTGGCAGTGCTGGGATTTGAACTCACGACCTTGCAAGTAGCAGTCCAATGTCTTAACAACTGATCTACCACTATTGGGCACTATCATTATCATACACAGATTATAATACTACATAGATTATTTATCATACACAGTCAGTAGAGTTGGGCACATACACATGTAGTACTCTTTTACAGAGGCCTGTTTTAGTGAAAAGTGGGAATTAACATAATTCTGCTCATCTCAGCATTTCTCAAGTCTCTCTTAGAGAGAGCACACATCAGGGTTTTTATAGATCAGTCCAGAAAATCAGTGCTGTGAATACTAATGACTTTTAAATATCTGAATGACCACAAAGCAGCAACACACAACTATTAAGTCTCTACAAGTAAAAAGCCGGGGATCAGAGCCTGTTGGGTTTCATAAAAGCTGCCCTTATACATCCTGATGAAACCCAGCTGCCTATTTCAAAATATCATCTTATCTATTACAAAACATTAGGGCAACAGAGGAATAAATTGTTTGTTTATGTATAAATGCAATCATATAAAATGCAACATATTATGAATGTCAAATAACTTTACAACTGCTTTCAATTTGTACTTACTTATAAACTTAAGCATTTAAATGCATTAAAATATTAATGAACATTCAAATATTTATGAGCCTATCATTTTATACTGCCACAGACAGAGTGACTGGACCCTTACTCAGTGTATTTGTATTGCATACACCACAGAAAGTGAAAATTGGATTACTTTCTGAAACAACAAAAATCACAAGGAGGAAATATTGATAATTGACCTAATGATGATGATGATCCAGGACCCACCAAAATATCCCTGTCTTTAATCAGTAATGTTAATCAAGTCCCTTACATCACATAACTGAATCCCAAGTAGCATTAACTATAGATGCATCTAACTACACAGCATTAGGTAATAGTGTTGCAGAACAGATATAGTGCACAATTCTCACAATAGAATGGCATTTCACAATAGAAAGTTAATGATTGAAAAGGTGACGTTTGGAAATCTACTTCTACCATCACGCTTAGGACACATTTGTTTGGTTTATATATATGTATATATGTATATATGTATATATATGTGTGTGTGTGTGTGAAATATATATATATATATATAAATATATATATATATATATATATATATATATATATATATATATTTAATCAGTATACGTAATACTTAATACTTGATTTAAATTTATCTTTGATATATGCCATAGGTTACATGCATTTATTCAGACCCCTTTTCCTATGTCAATCCACAAACTACACTTAGGAGACATATTTCAAAATAGTTACCTTAGGGGACTAGAATATTGGATCTTTAATGTATGTGGATGTTGTTGTTTTTTTTTCTATTAAATATGTAATAATTAAACAGTAAAATGTGTTATGACAATCCTAGTACTAATATACCAGGGATTCTGAGATTACCAGTTATAGTGGGTTATAATGGTAGTAACTGAAAATGAACATTGCCCTGTGTAAATGGTTATGGTGTGTTTGTGTGTGTGTATGCGTGTGTGGGTGTGGGTGTAGGTGTGTGTGTGTGTTCATGCTGCATATGGGGGTTTCAGAATTGCTGTAGCCTCACTCCTGGCCGTGCTGTCAGAATGCAGAACGCCTATTCACAGCTTGTCAACAGCGTCCGCCAGTGCCTGTAAAAACCTTTTCCTCTTTTTCTAACAACTGCACAGCACACACATACACACACACCAATGCTCTTTCCTTAACTCTCTTTCCCGCTCACACACACACACACACACACACTCACACACACTCACACACACTCACACACACTCACACACATGCACGCACGCACAGCTCCGTGGGTGCCCACTCTTCTGACAGGATGTGTTGCTGGCACAAATTGTAATTCATAAAGGTTAAGGGGGTCAATGCCTTTTATTACCAGTCTGAGTGCATGCAGCTTGATGGGGGCCGCATGCAAATGCAATGTCTCAAGATGTTCACTCAGGAGCAGGGGGGGGGGGGGGGGTGAAAACCTGGGAAAAGTGTGAACCTGGGAAAAGGAGCCTGGATATGCCTGCTTCTCTAGAGCTGGTTTGATCTCTAGCAGCCCTATTAATTAAACATTCACATACATGCTGAACCAGTGCAAGTAACCTAGATCATCTTGACAGTTGGCACTACATTTGGGATTGTGTTGAACCTTTATGGAAACTTAAAATAAAAGGCAGCATGTAAAATAATGATTTGAGACTTGTAAAAACCTATTGCTGTTGTTATTATTATTAGTATTATTATTATTATTATTATTATTATTATTATTATTATGTGTTGACATGGAAGGGGGCAGGTGATGGATGCTATGCTTGTGAAGCAAGCTATAAAAATGCCCTGTTCAGGGAGAGAACCTACAGAGACCTCATAAGCAGTTGGCACATTAAACTCTTTGACCCCCTCTGGTGGTCAAGGAGCTCAAGGATCATCTCTCATCTCTTCAAGTTTGACCAGCGAAGAAGTAAAACACCACTAGTCGGTTACATTCTGAAATCTTGTAACAAAATAAAATGACTGCTCTGTTTTAGACACTGCAGGTATGAAGCAACTAGTAAACAACAGGCTCTTTAAATGACATTACTGTATTTGCTTCCTGTTGCTCAATGGATTTAATCAAACTACTGTACTTAGGTTACAATGCTTATTTAAATGAACATGATGTGATTCATGAAGTCAGTGTGAATTGTATGAGTAGACCATTCAGAGATGTGATCTGAGGTAAGAATTGGGGAGGCAAGATGAAGGTTCTGTGTTCCTTAGTTCAACAAATGCTATCCACTACAGAAGATATATGATGAATGACCAGTTCAGATCATTTCAGATGCTGACCAGTTCAAATCACTGCTAGGTAATCTTGCACTGAGGCAAGTGATTAAGGAAGGTGATGCCTTCATTCCCTGTTCAACTGGAGCGATTTCACCTGTAGAAGCAATGAGAGATTCTATCACTACGTAACAGCAGAACACACTGAGGCCCACAGCACTCGCCAGCCCTCTAACCAGTGGCTCTGGCAAGCCATTCATCACCCACACCTGCACAGATACTACTGCTGAAGAGCCAAAAGACAGGTTATGTGGGATATCACAGTTCTAAACTCTCTCAAGTAAAAAGGATTTACTCCTTATTTTTTCAATTTCAGTTATTGTTGTTATTGTGGCAAGGGCTGAGGTGGAGCCAGGATACTGGTTACAAAGCAGGAATAGACCCTGGAGGGGATGCTGGCCTACCATAGGACATCAAACACTTAATTATTGACCCTGCTGAAAATTCTGCCTCATCTAGGCCTACCAGTTACTAATACATAGGTTGACCTGGTCAAACTTTCCAGCTTCCTTATTTTGCAGAAAACTACTTGAAATGGCAAAATTGTTTTGCACTGTTTTTTGCAGTGATGTTTGTTGTCAAATCAGATCTTTTAGCTGTCCTCATGTTCGATACACATGAATCAAAGAGGGCTTTGGCTGAATGCTCGTTGCTTTAACGTCACATGGCACGTGTGATGATGTTACATGTTACGTCTTGGCTCAAATCTTCAGAAAATCTGCAGCAATTTTGAATAATTACAAGCTCCTGTGAATATTACGGAGTTTCCTTGATTTTTGTGTTCATTTCTACAATCGCAAAAGCCTGGAGGGACTGATAAACGTTTGAAATGTTCTAACTGACTCTGTCTGTTGCATTCTTTTCTTAAAATAACTACAATACTCTGTGAGTAGCAACAGTTCAGAAATGGATTATCACCCTCTCTTACAAGCTCTCCAAGATGGTCCACCTTGACCAGCTTGGTGTTTTGGCAACTGGTATCCAGTCAGACCAAACATTTTACCATGATCAATTGACCAAATAACAGATTTTTGAAATATACAAATCACTAAGATTGTACTGCCTCTCAATTGTAATTTGCTTTGACTTAAAGCATCGGCCAAGTTCATAAATGGCGAGAACAAGCCAAAGTCCAAACAGACCATAACCAAAGCTCAGGACCGGTAAAGCACCAACCTCAAGATTTATTCATTCACAGAGCATCTCACACACTCATTCAAACATAGAACCAATTTAGAGTCGTCAGTCCTGTGCACCTGAATCTGAAGGTGAACCTAATATTATTGAGCTGTAAAGCACCAACACTACCTACTACCCCAAACCATTCATTCATTCATTCATTTATGGAAGGTGATAAAGTCAACCAAAAAAAGTCTAATAATGAACTGGTAACGAAGATTAAACATAACGTGCCCAAACAATCAGCAAGTATTTTTTTATGTTTTAAAAATAAATAAATAAATAAACCTCTTCGTTTTGTTCTATGTGCCATTTCAATAAAGCTTGGAAGAAACGACCTTGCGTGACGTCACGTGTTCATCCGGGACTTTTCTGAGAGCCACTCGTGCGCGTGCGCAGTGTTTCGGGTGTTTCGACCTCTGTCTTCGGTGAGTATCGGAGATTCTGCAGGCTAGTGTGGAAAAAAGTCAATCCTGCTTCATCCTTGTTCTCCAGCTTTTTTTAGTCAGTGTTATTACTTAAGCAGTTGTTAGTAATATTATATGTGATTTTAAGCCGTTTTATTTTGGGATAAAAGTATAAAATTGGTATTGACCTTACCCCATTTTGCCTTTAGACAGTCTCCTGTTGCTGTAATCCTAATAGGATAAAAAAAAACCTTAAATTCCACCATGTACGCCTGTGCGAAATTCGTCTCCACACCTGCACTGGTGAGTAATTTAACACGAGCCGGTTTGGTGTCGTTTAATCTGTTGTATCTTTGAGTGTATTTTTGGGGCCTTCGGCTGAACTTGAAGCCGGTTGCTACTTACTGTAGCTACAGCGAGTTCATTCATCCGTTCATGTGTTCAGAGCTCGACAGAGTAAAGCAGGAAACCAGACATGTGTCCAGATTATTGCATTAACGTGTGTTTTGGGATTTGAATAACTGTCCCTTGTGTGGAAGGTTGCCATAATGAGCTTTTGCTTTAAGGTCAAAATCTAGCTAGTTCGCGGGTTAGCATGCTAATAGCTAAGCTAGGTGCATAGAGGTTGGCTAATAAGGGTTCACTGGCATGTTGTGGTGTTTAGGCTTGTTTAACCTGGCTGCACCCCTGTCCAACCTGTCTTCCGAGTTCCAGTTAATAAAACCATTAAAATGTCTTCATATTGGGTCAGACTGTATTCCAGACTGGTAATCATTATTATTATTATTAACACTGTTACTGGGTTTTTCGGGGAATGTCTTTCTAGCTAGTTGTCTGCAGAACGTTTATAACTACATCTCAAAGGTTTTCTTGTTTTTGCAACAAAATGGTAATGTCTAGTTTCTCTGTCCAAACACCACAACTGTGCAGCTGTCATTCAGTAAAAAGGTGAGAGTTATGTACTTGGTCACCTGATGAACTTGGACCCTGTGTGCTTCACCCTGCATATGTGTCCTTCAAAAGTCTCAGTGGTTATTTTTTTCACTTTCTGCACTTTGTTTCTTTGTCTCACTAATATTGAATGTGTTTCAGGTCCGCTCTGGATCCCGGGCTTTGTACAGACCCGTGTCTGCTGCTGTACTGTCTAGGCCAGAGGTCAAAACAGAGGTGAGTTAAAAAGACTGAGTAGCCAGCTGATTCCTACTTGTACTAACCAATCTCTGTGCACTTGCCTGTCATTGTAATAGTCCTGAATTCGCATTTGTTACTCTTTTTCCCCACCTTTCAAAGTATTATATTGTCACAAGTATCTAAATCATGGGATCCCTAGCCCTGGAGCACCCCCTGTCCTGCACATTGTAGTGTTTTCCCTGCTCCTAACACACCTACTTCAATCAAACCAGCTAATTAACAGCTCTTCTTGAGTTGAAGTGGTTTTATTAGAATAGTGAAAACACTCATGCACCTGTGGCATAAAAAGATGGTAGGAGATGGACTTGTGTAATGCAGTGATGTTTTACTAAACCGTAGTGAGTTTCAGGAAGAAGTACAAAAATGCACAATCAGTGAGTCTGTACTTGTTCTGTGGTGTGCTGACCACAGTCATGTCAGTGGGTTTAGTGACTTGATCTTTTTATGTATTGAGTTCAGCACAATGTTCACTGATTTTATAGTTTAGCTGTTTCTTTATATTTTGCATCCCCAAGGGAATTCTGTCCTGCTTCCACAGTAATTTTCACTTGTCCACAATATTTTCTAACAGACTCATTAATTTAAGCCACTGTGACCCAGACTAGATAAAAATAGTAAGTGATTACTGAATGCAGTAAATGTGTGAGGATCCACTACTCTTCCCAGTCCTGATGCATGCCCTGTTTTTACCACTTGGGAAATTCAAAGTGCTACTTTGCACTAAAAGGAGAAAGTGTTTGGTTATATTTGTCATATGACATTCTCGTATGTTTGTGCCATGTACCAGATCATCACTCATGTTCCTCTTTCTCTTTAGACTCCTGCTGCTCTTCTGCCCCAGTCTCCCCTCACCCAGGTGTGTCTGCGAGGCTTCCAGACCAGCGCGGTGAGCCGTGACATCGACACTGCCGCCAAGTTCATTGGAGCTGGAGCTGCCACTGTTGGAGTGGCTGGATCTGGTGCTGGAATCGGAACCGTCTTTGGCAGTCTGATCATTGGATATGCCAGGTAAAAATGCTACCAGCTTTTCATCACTCAGTCTGTAATTAATTGTTACAGTTGATGTGGATTTTCAAGCAAGGATTTTGTGAATCTGACTTGTCTTTTCTTTTTAAAATTGTTTTTTATTTATTTAAGGAACCCATCTCTGAAGCAGCAGCTCTTCTCCTATGCTATTCTGGGATTTGCTTTGTCTGAAGCCATGGGTCTCTTCTGTTTGATGGTTGCTTTCCTCATCCTGTTTGCCATGTAAAAACTTACTACAAGTGGCAACATACGCTCTACTCAATTGTGAATTCACAGTTGCTACCAAGTGTCTGCTCTTAATTGTCCATGTAGAAAGAAATGCTCATTTTCAATGTCCACTATGTCAAAACAATATTGTATTATAAACTTGTAAGCAATTACAAAATTAAAACGTGTATTGAAGTGTTTAAAGGACAACTGTAATTTTTGTATTTTGGGAATTGTGTTTGACCCTGCTTTGAACAACAACAATGGTACACACTAAAATGTCAACGTTGAGGATTCATCACAAAACCTTGGTAGTCTGATGGCACTTTCTGTACATCACAATTGGAGAAGTGTATTTGCTCTGGGTCCACTCAGTTCCAGGGGTTGCAGTCCTGGTGGCTGGAGAAAGGGATGTAGGATGCAGCTGGTTAAAAGCCAGTAAACATTTGCTTTTGTAAATTGCGTTAAATAAATATATACTTGTGTTTACTGGTGTTCAAGGTTGTTACTTATTCCCTGCTTGCTCTCTTGTCGAAATAGATTTTAGCTATTTGGTCCTAGGAACTCACTGAGCAACACAATCTAGGTTTTCCTGCTCATCAGTTACTAAGCTGGATCAAGTGTGTTGGTCAGGAAGACTACTTGAACTCTAGGATTGGAGTAGAGAGCCCTGGTAATGGACGATCACATGTCCTGCACGTGTTGGTGTTCATTAACAGTTGAAGAAAACACTGTAGGACAGAGAATACTTTAGAACCATGTTTGGGAACCTGAGTTCTGGTTCAGAGCGATTCTTTTGTCCTGTGTACTCCAATTCCTACGAAATAAATGGCGGAAGTGAACTCGTTATCAGGGTGGGCGTGGCTGTCAACGTGTATCGTTATAGGTGTAGTGACCACTAGCGTGTGTCCTTCAGATTTTATTCCAGTGTATTAACTGATCGCGCATCTAAAAAGGATCGGATAATTACTTGGAGCAGGTTTTACGTTTTTCAATTATCAGTCTTAACGTTTTCTGATTTGACGGAAATGCACCGGCGCTGCTGGTGGCTTAATTCTTAAAGCTTCGGGATTCACATACGGGAATGAAGTGAAGTCTCGCGAGAACAGAGGGCTCCGTGGGCTTTGGCTGTCAGGGTTGTGCCTGTGGGTAAGTAATCGCATCAATTAGCATTATTTGTAAACGTGCATCACTCAGGTTATCGTCTCAGAGAATAAGAGTGAGAAGTATGTTATGCAAAATGTTTTAGTCGTGCTCGCATGACACGTGCATATTTTCCCAGTAATAGCTTTGGTGCTAATATGGCGACGGCTATGCTAGCTAACTAGCTCGGGTACTGTAAACAAGGTGGCCTGCATTGTTATCGGAGTAGAAACGAGTGCTCATGTAAAAGTCTAAAAAAAATAATTTCATTAAATTTTTTAAACACAGTTTTCTTGTTTATCATCATTTAATGTGTATGCACTTTACATAAACATACATTCAGTGTCCTGATAAAGATGTGCCATTAATCTAACTGACAATAGAATATAGTAGGTAGCTGTGTCGCTATCAGAGCCTTATAAACAGTTATGTCTAATTGTTTAGACGGTTACACTTTTTTTTGTAGGAACGTAGATTTTGACGGATAACTACATTTAAGCATTAATACAAAGTTGTCATTATAATATGTTCTAATGTAGCTAAGTCCATCCTGGAATCTGAAGGTATTTCATGCAGGATGCAGGGTACATTAAAGGAAAACTCCACCCTGAAACACTTTGCATGTGTTTCAATTCATATAGTTATGCTGTACTTAGTGATTCTGGTCCTGATTTGTAGGGTGATGTTGTATTTGTGTTATTCCTATGAGAAGTTTGAAGTTGTGTGCCACGCTGATGTCACAGGCGTGACGTTGTTATTGCTAGTGCAATTACAATGGTCGTTACTAGGAGAACGTTTTCAAAATAACTGATGGTTTTGGCGTTTTCTCGTAGAAAACAAAGTAGCAAGACCTTTTCTTACTCATCATTTTCCAGTGACGTTCGCTGTCATATTAGAGATCCACCGTAGAAGTTGTGGGGACGACAAACACTAGAGAAAGCTCCAGAACACAATGCAGTTATACAACACAAACGATGAGACTCTGCTTGACTGATTACTGATCTGTGAGATGATCAGCATGATGGTGTCTGGCAATATCAGCGTGAAAGTCGTGGAACCTGAACAGTTCGAGCAAAGTGTACAGATGAGGAGGTGACACAGCTGGACAGACTAAAGGAATAAAGCGCTGCTGCATCATCTATGTAGGTAGAGATTAAGCAAGGGCTAATTTTCAATGGCACCGGTATTAGCGGAAAATCGAACTGAATTGTGGGTCAAGTATGAAACCAAAGTGAAAGTAGACCAACCTGTTGATAAAAGTTTAGTTTCAACAAAAAAGTCAACTCAGAATTGAATTGCAAAGTAAATCTTGTACATCATTGAAGATCACATGTTAATTATAAACGTTAATATGCAAATTGCTCAGGGTGGATTTTTCCTTTAAACACATTTGAAGCTCGTATTCATGAGGAAAATGTATTCCAAATACTCTCATATAAGCATGTAAACTCTCAATTTATGCTTTTTTTGGTATTTCAATTTGAAAAAGCAGTCGTGTTTACTGAATGGTATTTCTGTTAGGAGACGGCATAGAGAAACTCTGAATATGAGTGATGACAAACCGTTCCTCTGCACTGCACCTGGCTGTGGTCAGGTATGTATTTGCACCACAGTGAAAAGCACTATTGCTGTGACTACTGCAGAATTGTTTTTAAAATCTGGATGCTGTACAGTGGATTAAAAAGTCTACACACCCCTGTTAAAATGGCAGGTTTTCATGATGTTAAATAAAATTAAACTAAGTTGACTAATATCAATACCTTTTTCAGCTTTATTATGAAATTGCAACATGGAAGAATCAAGTGACAAACAACCAGAAATGTTTTAGGGGGGAAAAAAAGAAAAACAAAAAAAACTTGCATAAAACCCAGCTTGCATAAGTGTTCACACCCTTTTATAATTGGAAATGTGGTTTTCAGAATCAGCTAATCACATTCAAATTCATGATAAATATTAATTTAGTATACACCTGCCATCAATTAAAGTGACTGAAACACCCCCCCCCATCCCCCCCCCAAATTAAGTTCTTCATCCAAGTGGAAAAGTCATTTGATGCAAAAAGCTTACAAAGCAGGTACAGGATCTTATTGCTGAACAATATCAGGAGATGGTTACAAAAAATATTCCAAGGCATTGTATATACACTGTATACACTGTAAATACAATAATCAACACTTGGGGAAAATATGGCATGATAGTGACACTACACTACTTCTGGGTTACTGGAAGGTCGGGGGTTCAAGCCCTGGCACTGCCAAGCTCCCACTGTTTGGGCCCTTAACCCTTTCTGCTGCAGGGGTGCCATTTCATAGCTGACCCTGCACTCTGACCCCAACTTCCAGGCATGATGGGGTATACGAAGGAAATAATTTCACAGGGCTGTAATGTAATGTGAACAATAAAGACTCATTATCAATATTATTACTAAGAACAGGACGTCCCTTTAAAATTGATGAGAAAATCAGGAGAAAACTGCCAAGAGGCCTACAGCAACATTAAAATAAATTAAGCAATTTCTGGCATGTACTGGTTGCTCCCTACATGTGACAACAATCTCCCAAATTCTTCACATCTCTGGGCTATGCAGTAGGGTGGCAAGACTGAAGCCTTTTATAACCAAAAAACAAACACCCTAGCCCGACTAAAGTTTGCAAAAAAAAAAAGTGGAATAATTTGTTAGGATCTGATGAGACCAAAGCTGAACTTTTTGGCCATAAAACCAAGAGATATGTTTGGTGCAAAAAACATCACATGGTGGTAGCAGCATCATGCTCTGGGGCTGTTTTCTTCAGCTGGAACTAGGGCTTTATTCAGAGTGGAGGGAATTATTAATAGCTCAAAATACCAGTTAATTTTGGCACAAACCCTTAAGGCTTCTGCTAAAACACTTACGATGAAGAGGAATTTCACCTTTCAACCTGACAATGACCCGAAGCAAACCTCCAGATCAACAAAGGAATGGCTTCACCAAAACAAGTTCAAGGTTTTGGAATGGCCCAGCCAGAGTCCAGACATAAATCTTATCAAAAATCTGTGGGATGACCTGAATAGGGCTGTGCACAGGGCATAATTTGACCAAGTTAGAATGCTTTTGCAAGGAAGAATGGCAAAATATTGCTAAGTCAAGATGTGCCAAACTGACTGACCCTTACCTAAAAAAAAATGAATGCTGTGATAAAATCTAAAGGTGCTTCAGCTAAGTATTAGTATAGG
This sequence comes from Ictalurus furcatus, assembly GCF_023375685.1. Classification (NCBI taxonomy): domain Eukaryota; kingdom Metazoa; phylum Chordata; class Actinopteri; order Siluriformes; family Ictaluridae; genus Ictalurus; species Ictalurus furcatus. Next base: position 20,809,745 of record NC_071260.1, on the reverse strand, counting down.
TGTGTGCACACTTGTGCAACCAGGTTATTGTACTTTTTTTTTGTTTCTTCATTTTGTTCCCTAAAATAATTCTTACTGTTTGTCACTTTAATTTATATGTTGCAATTTCACAGTGAAGGTAGAAAAGGTTCTGATATGATTTACCTTGGTTTCATTATTTTACTTCATATAAAATTGGCCAATTTATCAGGGGTGTGTAGACTTTTTTTAACCACTGTACTTGCATTTGCCAACATTGAAATATTTTTGCCATTGATATTATAATGTTCTGTCTAGGTTAATATTGAACGTTATTAAAGTGAGATCATGGTATTTATAGTGGAAGTGAGCGTCACTTGAAACACACACATCAGCACATTTAAAATATATTTTTGGCCCAATTCACATCCTATGTGATAAATAACATTGGGTATGTGTGTGGTGCTGCTTCCACAGCGATTCACAAATGAAGACCATTTGGCAGTCCATAAACATAAGCATGAGATGACACTCAGGTTTGGGCCAGCACGCAGTGACAGTGTCATCATCGCTGGTGAGTATGTCAGAAAATCTCCATCCCTCAATTGAGGTTGTTAATGAACGTAATAGTTGTTTGTCTAATTGGTTGTTCTTTGCAGACCAAACACCAACACCCACACGCTTTCTGAAGAACTGTGAGGAGGTCGGACTGTTCAACGAGCTCGCTAGTCCCTTTGAACATGACTTCAAAAAGGCCACAGAGGAGGATATTAAAAAGGTACATAAACATAACCTTCAGTGCGAATCATGACACTATTGTCCTGAAGTGTAACATTATTACAACCAGTATCAGGACTTCAGTATTAGGACGTTATATTTTTGATATTGAATTCTTTACCATAAATTTAATTTAATACAATTACGTTAAAGGAAAACTCCACCATGAGCCATTTGCATATACATCTTTATAGTTAAAGTGATCTTTGGTAGTATCCAAGATTAAATTTTTTTTTGTTTAAATTTCAACTTGTTTTTCAGTTTGGTTAACGATTCCCATTACCCATAATGCTGTTCAACTGTAAAATGATAGTGGTGCCATTAAGTATTCATCTCTACCGAAGAGAGAGTGATGCAGCAGCGCTTTAGTCCTTCAGTCTAAATTGTTCAAAATTCTAAAACTTTTTATTTCCTGTTTTAAGCTTATATATATATATATATATATATATATATATATATATATATATATATATATATATATATATATATATATATATATATAATATAATTTTTTTTTTTTTTTTTTTTTTTCTCAGTGTGGTGTCAGACCTTTGGACCCCACTGTATGTCAGTGTGAGATTTGAAATAATTTTACTGGATTGAGTTGAAGCTACTGTATAACAACAGAAAAAAGATTTAGTGGTGTGCTGCTTAGAAAGCCTTCCTGTTGCTGCTTATGTATGCTGGGAAAGTGAGTGGTTTCATCTGCTTGTTTTCAGGGTAGAGGATGTGCCTCCTTACAGTGATGTAGTTTTTAAAACTCATTTTAGATTATCAGCTGTCTTTCTTTGTAGCTGATTCGATTTAGACAGGTGCACTGAAGTGTGCTCATTTGCAGCTGCAATGCTCAAGAGACTTAATTGTGGACTGTGCTATTGGGGTCTGCTGGTATCTGACAGAATGACAGCTAATGATGTTTCAATGCATTTTCCTTTCAGTGCCAGTGAAGTACCTATAATAATCAGGTTAAAACAAGGAAAAGCAGAAGAATAAAAATACCCCTAAGCACATCATAGTATCGAAATGAGATTGATGTTATGTATATAACTAAACAATGTGAAAGGACTGCTCAAAGTGGATTAATAAGTATATTTTGTGATGCATGAAATAATCATCTTTGGTGCTTCATTATGCATAACCATATATAGAATTCCACAACAACTAGCAAACATTGAAAGGCGAAAAATTTTTTTTAGCATCTCATGATAGAGACCGGAAGAAAAACAAAGCAAGTCTGGTGAAACAAAATGCAAGGAGCACTATCCTTGGATCAAATGTGTAAGGGAAATATGCGTATAAAATATATATATATATATATGTGTGTGTGTGTGTGTGTGTGTGTGTGTGATATATAAATTAGATAGATACTCAGCAAAAAAAGAAGGGTCCCTTTTTCAGGAGACTGTATTTTAAAGATAATTTTGTAAAATCCAAATAAGCTTTACAGATCTTTATTGGAAAGGCTTTAAACAGTGTTTTTCATGCTTGTTCAATGAATCATAAACAATTATTGCACATGCTCCTGTTGAACAGTTTACAGGCGGTAGGCAATTAAGGTCACAGTTACAATAACTTAGGGCACTAAAGAGACCTTTCTACTGACTCTGAAAAACACCAGAAGAAAGATGTCTAGGTTTCCTGCTCACCTGCGTGAACATGCCAGAGACCTGCTGCAGGGAGGCATGAGGACTGCAGATGTGGCCAGAGCAATAAACTGCAATGTCTGTAATGTAAGACGCCTAAGACAGTGCTACAGGGAGACAGGAAGTACAGCTGATCGTCCTTGCAGTGGAAGATTACATGTAACCATGTGTCCCCCCCAGACGTGATTGAGACTGCACTGTAGTACTTTAAGCAGCTGGAGGACACCACATACTGACTGTGACTTTTGATATCGACCCCCACTTTGTTCAGGGACTCATTATTCCATTTCTGTTCATCAAATGTCTGTGAAACTTGTTCGGTTTATGTCTCAGTTGTTGAATCTTTTTATGTTAATATTTACACGTGTTAAGAAATTTGCTGGAAATATAAGCAGTTGAATCAGCTGATAACTTTAAAGTGTAGTCTGAGTACTAGCTCAGAGTGTTTTACTGATTGTAGGAAGTCAGGATCAGGCAGGCTCTGCTCTGCTGTTGTCCATCACTGAATGTATATTATGGCATAGTATCGAAAATCAGTGTGGAGGTGTGTAAGAGGTCTGTTTTTTATTTCATGCTGGAAATAATGGAAAATGTAAACAAATGAAAGTAAAACCAGATGCTCTGTCATGTGAGTGTTAGAGGGAAACATAACTGTAAATCAGTTAAACAAACAACAAACATTTCTATCCTGATTGGAGTGGTCTCTTCCAGGCTGACTCCGCCCCTATCCACAGGGCACAGGGGTTCACTGAAGGGGTTAATGAGTGTGTGTGAAAATGATCATATGCTATGGCCTTTACAGTCACATGATCTCAACCGTGTTAAACACTTATGGGAGATAGTTTGATGTGTTAAACAGTGCTCTTCACCACCATCATCAAAACAGGGAATATCTTTTGGATGAATGGCATTCATTACTCCAGTACTCTTCCAATGACTTATTGAATCAGTGCCAAGGAGCATTGATGCTGTTCTGGTGGCTCATGGTGGCCAAAACCCTTACACTTTATACTGGTTTTTTTTTTTTTTTAATTAAATTTTTTTTTTTTTGAACTCATCATCTGTCTGTAATTTTGGAGCTGAAATTAATCAGTGCTGTAGATGTCTTTTGTGTAGAGTGTGGGGTTATCACATTATTCAAAATGTCTGTTGTAATCAAAACAACACATTATTTGTGTGATATTTTAATTTTTTGTATTTGGTGTTTTAGTTACCTTTGGACTTGTCACCTCTTGCAACACCTATTGTACGAAACAAAATTGAGGAGCATGCACCTCTGGCATCACATCGAGACAGTCCTCTGCCTCATCCTGAGTCTACAACCAGTGATGACAAGGTGAGAATTCGTTTAGATAATTCTATTATGTCTTGAATATTTACAGTCGCTCATTACTGAATGTCACACACCTGATTTATTTACTTACTGTCCTATATGTAGTGCAGGATCCTGTAGGTATAATGCGTAAACCTGATTTCAGGTTTGTAAACGTAGCCTCCCAAATCAAATAAACACTATCCTGAGAGGGTCTGCACTCCAGTTTATCTTCCTGCCAGTCTGCAGAGCTGGCCAGTTGGCTTTTGATATAATTTGCACAGAGTCAGTTTTAGTAGTAGCCTTCTTTACTGTATAAAGGGCATGGAATATAATTACAAAGGACTGAAATGCCACTTTTTTTTTTAATGGTTGATGCACCTTCGGTTTCATATGATATTTTCAGGAGGTTTCTTTGCAGCCGACCTCGCTACCTACGTCCACTATAGTCCGTCCTGCCTCCCTCCAAGTCCCCAATGTACTTCTGGCCAGTACTGACGCTAGTGTTGTTATTCAGCAAGCCCTTCCATCTCCAACATCTAGTTCTGTTATAACTCAAGTCCCATCCTCTAATAGGCCAATAGTGTAAGTAGCTCCAAAATGTTACTTGTTACTTAAGAACCTTTAATTTTCACGCCTCAGCTTTTTTTCTCTCCTTTTTTTTAATCATCAGGAGCTTTTTATTTCAGTTATCTATTATTTAAAGTACTTAAGCTGATATTTAAGTTTGCAACTGGCAAAATTTTTCTGAGTTGCTCTGTCATCAGTATTGCCAACATTCTCATTTTAATTTGCTTTAAAAGGCTTAAAAACACCAATACAGCCATATATACAGTATGTTTCCTTTTATATATATATATATATATATATATGTATGTATGTGTATATATAAAATATATCATTTGTATTTCATATTAAATTGTAACGATAGATAATATGCATATATTTATGGTATTACTATGCACATCTGCCTCTGCTCTGTCTCCAGTCCTGTGTCTGGCACATTCCCAGTGATCCTGCAGCTGCCAAATGGACAGACCATGCCCGTCGCCATCCCAGCCACCATCGCCAGCTCTAGCGTACACATCCCCGCTGCCATACCTGTACGTTTACACAGTTATTATTTCTTATACCAAATATGTTTATTCCTTCACCAGATGTAATAACTTTATTCTCAGAGAGATGAGAGTTTTTTTTTCTGTCCAATTAAGAGTAGTCACACTGCAAAGCTTAAAAGCATGTAATCCATCTGCCATTCCTGGGGGTATTACTGCACTGAGAGGGAATGTTTTCCTTTAAAATTTCTTCAGAACTTTGAAGGAAATTGTATTAGTGCTACTTTTTTTTACTACATTTCTTCCACACATGCAACCAGTTTATCTACATATAGAACTCTCGGAGGACTATCCGTTCTCTTGCCGGGCGATTAAACATTTGAAAGTGACTCCCTTCCAAAAAAAAGTGGCGCAGTGTACTCGTATCGTGAGTGACGTTGGGGGGGATTTGTCACTGGCACATTTCAGCATGGCACAGAGGACAGGCCGGTATTTATTATTCCGACACCGCCTGTGTAGCATGGAGAGGGAGAATGAGAGAACTAATGGGCCTTAGAAAAGGGCAGTTGTATGTCACAGCAATAAAATGAGAGAGGGAGGAAAAAGAAAAAGACACAGCGAGAGGACACTTCAGCCATAATGGGCTCCATGACATGTTCAGTGTCCTTGTATGGGCTTTTAGTAGTTGGATCAGAGCTGTGATATACATATTCACGTTCATATCTCCATGTGTGGAAAGATGTTATAGTGGGGTGGGTGTTGGGAGGACAAACAAGCCCATATCATAATTTATATGATGGTGTGACACATGGTGTGTCTGAAAACTCAATTCTGATTGGCTGGAAGGTGTGGGTTCAAACCGTATTATGCACAGATAGTTCAGATCAGTTTAATGACTGTTGTAAATTAATGCACTGCCTATAAACAACTGTAACATACAGTCAGTGTTCGAACTGGGCATTAAGGGATCCCCCATAAGGCCCTAAAAATTCACTTGGGGGATCATGTGGTGTTTCATTGAAACTAGAATACTATAAAACTAGATTTTTTGGTCAAATTATTGCACTGAACGAACGCGACACTGTCCATTATTTGTCCGTTACCAGTTACATAACTAATCTAAGTTAGATTCATTTTTTTGTCTGTCTAACGCTATGTTAGCTCACTATCAAACAGTTGGAACTAGCCATCTAAAATAATTCTGAGAAAAATAAAATCTTGGTTGGAGTGAGCAACCCATTCTGAATTAAACAACTGTGTAATTTTGAATCTAGTAACCTGATGGTGATTTAGTAGGTTACTAGATACAAAATTTCAGCTGCATGTTTCTCAAATTGACCAAAAATGTGTGGACAACATAATTTTCTGTGGTTCTGTATAAATAAGTACTAAAGTAATTTAAAAAAAAAAAAAAAAACCTTACATAATCAGGTCGCAGTGTTCTATTTATTTATTTATTTATTTATTTATTTTTTAATTCTAGATCTAACGTCTTGCATATAAACTAACTAATGAAAATGAACCGTTATTTTTATCCTTTCAATCAAATTTTGCACTGCAAACATCAATAACAGCTTTATCTTGTCAATGCTGGCAAGTGACCACGGTATAAGTGGGATGATCTACAGCCAGGTGTGCATAACACTATTTTAATGCACTCCGCGTCACGTCGGGTGATTCTTTGCCTCCACGTTGTGCATTAAAATTGTGTAATGCACACCTAGCCATGGATTATCCCTTAGATATCCGAGATGCTGAAGTATCTGTGTGTCTGTCCACATTTTCAGTGTATTTCCTTCCGCTCCACCTGCTCTCTCTCTCTCTCCCTCCCTCTCTTTCTTTCTCTCTCTCCCTCTCTCTCCCCTCTCCCTCTCTTTCTCGCTCTCTCTCTGGTCGTGTGGGTTTGTTTACATTGGTAGAGATGAGGACTTGGTAGCTACATCTTTCTGTGTGTTGTGCCACCTGCAAATGCCAGGCACTCAGCCTAATGAGTGTGAGCTATGGGGTTAGCCTGTGTGCATGGTGCTCGCTTTGTGTGTGGGTGTGTTTTGTTTGAGAGAGTTGAGTGGACATTTAGCAGATTGGGGTGTAAAGTGTCTTCAGAGAGACTAATTATGCCAATTTATCTCCTTTCCATATGTGTTCTGTCTTAGCTGGTAAGACCAGTCACCGTAGTGCCTAACGTTCCTGGGATCCCCGGCCCTTCCTCTCCACAACCTGTCCAATCAGAAGCAAAGATGGTAATTCCCTTTTTGTACTTATTTAGAGATTTACTTTATTAAAGGTTTGATCTCATTTTTTAAATCTTTACACCTCATATTTTTAAAGTCAGAGTGTTTGAATATAAAATATTCCTGTCCTCTTTTTTGTGTTATAATTACTATATCTGTACTTGCATTCATTACATCTGAATGTACTTCATTTATTTAAGCACTAGAGGGCAGCACTTAAAAAAGTTGTTTTTCTGTTGTAGACAAAGAAACGAGTTGTATGGATGTTACGGTACATTTTTGTGGTGCTAGGATTATTAGAACGTAATTACAGTGTGATTCATTGATATATGCATATTGAAAGCAATATATGTGTAGACAGAACAGCATTTTTTGCATCCTTGTTTATTTGCTGAATTTTTACCACAACATACTGCTGATATTAGTAAGAGAAAATGAATCTATAGTCCGAGTGAATACAAAAATTTCGCTTTATATATTTATTTTTCTCTGGCACACGGTTACAGTGGTGTGATCTTGTGTTTACTACAGTGTATTGAATGTACACCGAGTGTATGTGTGTGTAGGGAGTATTCGTGCAGGCCTGTGGTGTAGTGATGAAGTGTTGATCACTCTGCTGTAAGTGTTCACAGCATGCTGCTCCTCCAGATATTAGCATGTAAACTCGCTCTAGGGGAGAAGGGCGAGGGGTGTAGGGATAGAGGCCTGTCTGTCGCAGGAGTGTATATGGACGTATGCGCGCGTGTTCGAAATGACAAACGCACATACAGCACTGTGCTCAGCAGGTTGTCATCGGGGGCAACCGGAGTGAGGAGGGAAGTTGGCACGCGCTCAGAAAAGCACATTACTGCGCCTCACCCTGCATGGAACCTTTTGTTCAGCAGAATCCCAACCTGACCCTGTACGCAATCTGTACACCCTCTATCTCTCTCACGCACACACACATAACACAAATACACACATGCATACAGGGGTTTGAAACATCAGAGCATGTACTTACTCTTTCAATGCCATCCCCTCCCCCACACACACACACACACACACACACACACACACACACAAAACACAACAACTAATGAGCTCACATCAGGAAAACAGGCTCCTCTCTGATGCTGCCCCTCCTCCTGCCATCCACCCCTCCATCCCTTTATCCCTCTCTTTTTTTCTCCTCTCCTCTCCTCCCTAGACACAGACACGGCACTTTACAAGGACTGATGATGCTGCAAAGACCACAATAATGATAATTAACTTGCTGAATTTAGAAGATTATGCTGTTAATTAGTTGAAAAATAAAGATAAGTAATATAGTAGCAGATGGTTGGATAACACCCCAGAGATGGAGGGTTATTGCACTGATGAGGTTCCTGTGGCAGATATGAAATATGATTCAGTTTCCTCTCTCTCTCTCTCTCTCTCTCTCTCTCTCTCTCTCTCTTTCTCTCTCTCTCTCTTTCTTTCCAGGGAGTTCTGGAGGGTTGTTATACTATAAACTAATTTGCTAGATAGATAGGTCTGGCAGAGGTAGCTGTTAAAAGAATGTCCCCCTCTTGTTTTTTTTCATATTAATGAATCTCTCTTCTCTCTCTTAGCCCTCAGTTGCCTTGTTCACCTGCTGTGGGTGCATTTGTTACCTGATGCCTTTGACTTTGTTTAGTTTTTTTGCACCATTGTTGCTTCCCCCCAACCCACCCTTCTTTTTCAGCGAGATACTTTAGATCCGTGATGTATATAGTGCGGCGCTTTATATCTGTGATATATACCACACGTTGCCAGAGAACGGCCATATGAAGACGGACGCGATTCAGTATGGCTGGATGCTTCGAGCGTGTGTGGATGTCATTCAGAGTGTGAGAGTTGACATTATTGTTAGGAAGCTGTGGGGAATGTGACAGGCTCAGTGGGAGGCAGAGTTAGGAAAGGGGTGCTTAGCGATGAGGTCGCTATGCTATGCGAGCTACGGCTCGCCCGGGAGAGAAAGATTTCCCTGACAGGAGAGAATCACGGCGGTCTCAAGGGAATAGGAAATTAGCTACGACAGCTATTACTCCTCTGGAACAGGATGCAGGGAAGCATCTGTTTTTAGTGGTGATGAATATGTTGTTTTAATCCTTGCCTCCCGCTTTCTCTGGAAGTTAATTACTCTAATCTCCTGTACCTGCCTCTCTCTAATGCGGTTTAGCTCTCTGACTTATGAGAGGGGCTGTTGGAGCAGCAGTTTTGCTAAAAGAGAACGAAAGCTTATATAGACAGTAGAATGACGAGCAACATTTTGCTTCTGTTGTAATTTGCTGTACTGCTGGAGAAGGGAGATAACGGAATAAGCTATCGAGTTGCACTAGAGCTTGCTGCTTAATTAGATGTTTGACCACAAGTCATTCTTGCACAGCAGCTGAAATCTAGGGTCTTGTACTGAACACAGTTTCTCTGTGAAAGTGGATGAAAGCTTCACAAAGACTTGCAGAATTGGGAGCTACCTGTGCGAGAGCTGCAATAGTTGTAGGCAGAGTTGTATTATTCATGAATATAAGAATCGCGGGTCCAAAAGACTCCAAGACGAGTCCACATCGCAAGAGTCCAAGAAAAGTTTGGGTTCATTATTCAAGGATGGATTATTTAACATGGAAATGAATAAAACTTTTAGCTATTTGAAAGAATTCATATGTAATTGAAATACAACCCCTGGCACAAATGATGGAATCGCCACACTTAGAGGATGTTCACCCAGCTTTTTTACTTCATAGTAAACAAACAAATCACAGATATGACACAAAACAAATTTTGTTCAATAGCTGAACATTCTGGTTTCGTGAAACATACCTCCAACTTTCTTGAATAGTGGTTGACAGATCAGCTTTGTCATAGCTTTGGAGCCTTGTCATGGACCAATTTTTAAAAATTTCTACCATAAATTTTCAATGGGATTGAGATCCGGACTGTTTGTTGGCCATGTCAATGAGTTGATCTGCCTTTCCTGAAGAAAAGCTTTAACACTCTTTGCTCTGTGGCAAGATGCATTTTCATCCTGAAAAATGTCTTCATCACCAAACCTATTTTCAATCGATGGAATGAGAAAAGTGTCTAAAATTTCAGCATACACCTGTGCATTGACTGTTGAGGTAAAGGGCTCCATTCATTGTTCCTTCAATTATAAGTCTACCAGTACCATGTGGTGAAAAACAGCCCCACACCATGATGCTTCCACCTCCAAACTTCACTGTTGGTATACTGTTTTTAGGGTGACGTGCAGTGCCATTTCTTCTCCAAACATGGTTTTTAGTATGACAGCCAAAAAGTTCAATTTTGCACTCTTCTGACCAGACTACACTCTCCCAGTATTTGATAGGCTTGTCCAAATGAGTTTACAGCTAACTTTAAACAAGCCTCAACATGCCTTTTCTTTGGTAATGGAGTCTTGTGAGGTGAGCGTAGAGGCCATGGCACTGGAGTGCATTGCCTATGGTTTTCTCTGTGACGATGGTACCTGCTGCCTCCAGGTGTTTCTGGAGCTCTTTCTGAGTGGTCCTTAGCCCTTGGGCTACTCTTCTGACTATTTTTCTGACTCCCCGGTCAGCAATCTTGCGAGGAGTTCCTGTGCGTGGCCGGTTGATGACGGAGTGATGTTGCTTCCACTTGCAGATAATGGCCCCAATGGTGCTTACTGGAGGATTCAGAAGTTTTGAAATGCGTCTGTATCCGATTCCATCAATATGTTTGCTACAATAAGGTTGTGAAGGTCTTGGGAGAGCTCTTTGCTTTTACCCATCATATGATGTTTCTTGTGTGACACCTTGGTAATGAAAAGCCTTTTTATAGACCATCAATTTAGTAACCCAGCTGATATTAATTTGCACAGATAGGAGGTATAATTACTTATGGATTTCACCTGGTTCCTTGCATTACCTTGCCTTGGAGAACTGCTTTTTGTCATTCCACTTTATTACACATAACTTTATTTATGGACTTTAATGTTGTGAATTCTTTATATTTTTGGATTTCTTGAGTTAATACTGATGTCTGTTGAAAATTTCATGCGAATAGCATCATTGGAAATATATTTACTGAAATAAATGTTGATGCGTTCAATACTTATTTCCCCCACTGTATGTTTCTTTTAATCAACACCAGACAAAAGTTCCAGCATCATCTCCTTGGCCAATGCAGATTCGTGATTCATCACTTAATATCATTTTCATCCAATCATCCACATTCCATGATTACATCTCTTTAACCCACTTTAGTGCTGGTTTTCATTTGGCTTTTCTATATGTAAATCCCAGTCCCATATGCCATTAATTAAAACAATTTCATTTAATTTGTTTGAGGCATGTTTCACAAAGCCAGAATGTTCAGCTATTAAACAAAAAAAAAAATTGTCATATCTGTGATTTGTTTATTTGCTACAAAACAAAAAGGCTGGGTGAGCATCCTCTATGTGTGGTGATTCCATCATTTTTCCAGGGATTGTACTTCATTGGCATTGTTTTTATATATATATATATATATAATTTTTCAATCAAAAAGTAATAAATAAATGCTCTTAAAACTCTTAACAGAAACTACACAAACTATTTTTTTATTAATTGTTGGAATAAAAATGATTCTTGGTAGTGGAACTCACTGACATTGTCAGTATCAAAGAGGGTTTTGTGCAGTTCAAAGAGTTTGAATGTATTTATTACCCATGGTATTTTGACCTACGATGGACCTTTCGGTTGGTGTCATCACTACGTCTGACTCCTCTGGGTTTTTTCTTGTCATCTGACCTCATCTCGTTACAGAAGCTGAAGGCAGCTCTCAGTCAGCAGCTCCCTCAGGTAACCAATGGAGACACAGAGCAAAGCCGGGCAACCAGCCAGACTCCACCCACAGTCCTGCCCCCAATCCCAACACCAGTCCCACCACCAGTCACACCACCAGCTGAGGAGACACGTCCACAATCACTACAACAACCAGCAACATCAACCACAGAAACACCTGTGCGTAATAATTTTGATTGTGTATATTGGGGTCTCAAGGAGACAGCTAACCTGTCACCAGGACTAGTTTTACCAAAGTGTTTAACTACACTCTTATATTGATTATATCAGTCCCTTCAGGATTTTGCGATCGCAGAAATGAACACAAAATCAAGCAAACACCACAATATTCAGAGGAGCTTACAATTTTTTTAAATTGCTGCAGATTTTCATGGGACATCATCACAACACACTTTCAGTGAAATCCCTCTTCGATTCATGTGTGACAAACATGAGTACAGCTAAATAGATCTCATTTACCAACAAACATCATTGAAAGATCATGCAAAACAATTGCATGCAATTCAGGTAGTTTTCCGCAAAAAACAGCACAAAAAACTCTAAGCTGCATCGCAAATCTTGGGGAAAAAACTGAGCGCAAAATCAAGCATTTTTGCCTGCAATAATCACAAAACAACTCGGCGCAATCCTGTATGGCCTAATAATATTATGCTTTAATTATTAATTAAACATTAGCTGCTCATCTATCTCATGTGCAGTTAGATTTCCCCCCAACGTTAGTGTCCCTGCAGCCGAAATTTTTGTTTACATGCCTATATTATACCAACTATATAAGTTTTCAAGTAATGTTTACTATTCAGTACCATAATTATTTTGATTTTTTAACAAAACTTTAAAAATATAAGTACATAACCTGTTTTTTTCTACTTGCTATAATCTTTGAGTTGTTAAAAATGTCTGTAGAATTATTTTTATTTACGTATGGCACTGTGGTTCATTTGTGCATATTGGTGTGTGTTTATAGGCGTCTCCAGCCCCGCCAACTCAGCACAAGCCCAGTACAGGTGGGCGGCGGCGCCGGTCAACCAATGAAGACCCCGATGAGAAGAGACGGAAGTTTCTGGAGAGAAACAGAGCAGCGGCGTCGCGCTGCAGACAGAAGAGGAAAGTGTGGGTGCAGAGTCTGGAGAAGAAAGCTGAAGACCTGAGCTCTATGAATGGACAGCTACAGGTACACCTTATACACCTTCCACTCAGAGGCTGCTAGAACTTCCCTCACATCACAGTGGTACGGTTAGAGAATAACGAAGTCCAGAGATTTTTTTTTTTTTTTTAATTACAATAGGTGGTTCAGGTTAGTGAAGCAAAGTAAAATAGATAAGAAAAACTGAATAAAATTTACTTTCAGAAATATTAATGCTATAGTGCCTGTCCTATATTTTGCTTGTTGAATCATGTTTACATCTTTTATAACCACCACCAGTATGGCAAATCAGGTTATGATGCATCACAATATTTATACGTGCTGAGGCTTGCAACGATAAAACATTGGAGCCTTATTATAAATTATATTTCACATTCAAAGGGTTTATCAAACATTAATAATAGTATGGAGGGAAAGTGAAACTGCAGGTACAAAAAAATCTATGCACAATACAGAAGTATAACATGATTTTAATATAATACAATTTCCAAATCATTTCTTTATCCTTCTGCCTCTCAACTTTGTCTGGACAGCCTGCAATACGTGAGGAAATGCATCATTTATACATTATGGCACCGTAAACGATCTTAATAATGTGCATGTGTATAGGATAAATTAGCTAATGAAATTAGCAAAGCTAAGAATTAAAGTTTTAAAAGGCAATTCCAGTTCCTCAAGATGAAAAAACCTCAGCACTGGCGTCAGGTGCAGCCATCTTAAACCCCTGCACAGAGTGGCATAAATACACATTCTACTAATAAAGACACATTTTACCACGTATCAATACAAAACCATGCAGATACAGTGGGCCAGCACGTTAATATTTCAGTCAGGATATCATGTGACACCCTCCGAAATGCACGTTTCCATTTAAAGAGGTTTTGTTTGGAATAGAAATGAATATATAAATACTATAAATACCAAACAAGTGTTTGTTCACGTGTTACAAATCTTTTATTTTCAAAGTGTGTACATTGAATAATAACATTTTTTTTTGGTATTGATTGGATTGATTTAATGAAATGAACAGTTGACAATATCTTGTTCAAAATGGAAATTATGTATGTGGGTACAGAACGCGAAAAGGGTTTAGATAGTAGCAACGGTCATTTTAATATTTAATATTGTAAACATGTAATATTTATAATAAATATAATAAAGTAGCACAATAGCACTTTTTCTTTTCCAATACCAATGCTGAAACCTTGAGTATCAGCTGATACCGATCCTCTATTGTTTTCTTACTTTTATTGTTGTTTTGTTATTATTGTTGTTGTTGTTGTTGTTTTTACATTTAATATTGTTTTCAATATTAAACTTTAAAATGTGTATTTTTTAAACTGAATCTCTTTACAGTTAAATTCCTTCACATAAATATCACCTACATTGTGATGATAGTAATAATTAATATAATTCAATTAAATCCTCAAACAGTTCCACAAATAAAATTTCTTTAACCAAATCCAATTCTAATCATTTGTTACAGGATCTGATATGTTTTCTACGATGTCAGATCTACCATTTATTGTTAGGGTTAGGTTTAGATGTAGCATTAATTAGCTGCGTTAATAATTATGTCAATAGAATGTCCTCAAAGATTGTGTGTGTGTTTATGATGTTATGTTCATACCCTGATTAAAGACATTTATTTCCCTGACATAGTGATGAAATCATTAATGGTGATTAAGAAGTGTTTTGTTCTGACAGCTATGGTGAATGTGTGCACGTGTGAGTATGTGTGTGAGTTGTGTCTGCGTATGTGTCTAAGCATCCTGCATTGATACACCCCTGTCAATAAAGACATTTCCTCCAGATGTCATCGGCACACAAGCGTGTCGTCTCTTCTGTCTGCGCGTTTAAGAGCTGGCCCTGGAACTCTCCCAGGGAAACCCGTCTCTTTTAACCGCCATTTTGCGGAAGGCAATTAGGATTTGCTCCTGACAAGTTCGAAACAGTTCACGTAACTGTTGTCTCTGCTGATAGGGACACGCTAGGCTATGAGGCGACGTGTTCCAGACAATTTAATGAGATGTGCCGCTGTTTATTTGCGTGCTGTCTGTCCTGTTTGTCCATTAAGGGGTGGGGGCTCCAAGAGGGGGAAGAGGAGGAGGGGGAGAAAACGAGAGTGATTACTTTGTGACGGAGAGACAGGCAGGGGGTGCTGATGAGATTGTTGTAACTCTGCTTAGGGTTAAATGAACACGGGCAGATGATGAGAGGTAGGGGGGAGCATGGAAGGAAAGAAGGGTATTAAAACAGTAACTGTAACTACAGAGAGCAGAGCAGAGCATCGTACAGAAATTAAATCTAGACCATTAGAGTATATCGTTTTATGCAGTATGTTAATCAGTGCCATTAGAGTGTTGTAATGTTCTCTGTCTGTCCCATTGGTTTTGCTGATCAGCACAGAGAGCTCTAATGATATACGATTACTTTGACATCATCCTTAACGGGTTTTTTAACGAGATGTCGGCGCCAGCCGGCCAGCATGCTGCACAAGATCTGCACGTTACACCACCTTTGAGCCTCCAGAAATATTATTACCGCACAGTAAATGGGGCGTTGAGGTTTTGAATTCATTAGTAATCCTGGGATGATCTGTAAAGACATGTATGATACTGTAAAAGCACTGGAATCCATGCAGCTTTTCAGCTTGGTGATTTGGCCCCTAATGTGCTTTGTCACGCACCGAACAACATGCCCCCTGTTGTCCTCTTGGTTCAATTGTACTTTCTATGTTTCTCAATAGAGCTCCTACTCTTTACTCTAATAGCCGTTCACTTCCTGTCAGAGACCTGCGCGCCTATATTTAGTCAGTAATTATCTGCCTGATGCCTCCAGTTCTCCCGAATTGGCTGTAGAATTGTATTGTATAAAGGGGTTACACGGATCCATCAGTGTTTTATGGGCAGAAAGGAGAGAGGGATAGATAGAGCAGAAGACAGGAAGAGGCGAATAAGCAGGCTTACGGTACGAGCGCGAGAGCCGCAGTGCTGGTCGTAATGGGATGTTGCCGTGCGTGTGGTGAGGAGATCCACGGCTCCACCAGCTGTGTTTAAATCTGTTCCTCTACAGCCTTGCCTAGCCGCCGCCGCCAAGCCCTAACAGATGGAATCAAGTAAATTGGCCGCTTTTTACTTGAATAGATTAAAGCATCAGCCCTCTTTTAGAGGAGAGGAGAAAGCACTTAAATCTGCCATGTAGTAATCTGCCCCTCTCACATGCCCATGTTCTTCTAAATCCCCTAAAAGTCACCTTCACTGTTAAACGGGCCCATCTTTGACACACGCAGCACGGCATCCCAAGAGAGCAGTAAGAGGAGAGTAAATCTTGGCAGAATGGGGTGTGGAGTTCTGCTGACGGAGAGGATAGCACTCGCTCCTTCTGTCGTTCTCTCATCTCATTTTCTCTACTTTTCCTTTTTGAGGGTAATGGCCCAATAATTCACTTCGTTGAGAAAGGATAAACCAAGTTGAACATCAGAATTCCATAGTTCACTCCTGTAAGAATGGTTTTCAGCATTGATTGTTGAAACTTGGTATAAACGTTTTTGTTTGTTTTTTAATTCATTGTTGCTTAACTATTGAGCTGGTTGCAGTTAGGGATGGCACAAATAATAACTCAAAAGCATTGCAATTCTCTCATGAAAGATTCTGCATCAGTGCAGCTCTGATCTTTACATTGACTTCTGCATGATTTTGTTTTGTTTTTCCACCTTTACCTGAAAAACTCTTAGATAGTGAAACATAAAGACATAGTCCTACATGTGGACTTCATTCCGATTCAGCTGAAAAGAAAAAGGCCAAATCGAAACCTCAGACTTGGAAGGAGGCTTTATAGGCACATGGAGTTTCTGAAATAGATTGAGTTATAAATTCAGGACCTGCTGAACTCCTTGTTAATTTCTTTCCAGTCTTTACACTGGCTGAAAATACAGTGATGACGTAACCTGCCCGTTGATGCACTTTTATTTGTTAATCTGGTGTTATAAAAGATAATGCGTTAATCAAAGTAAGAGTCTTCATCACCAGGGAAACTGTTGTTTTAAAAGCGAGTGGTCGTATTAGAAAAAAGTAAGATCAAAATACATAAATAAATTTTTATAATTGCATTTTGGTGCCCAGAGATTCCCACATCTATAGAAATCTCTTCTTGTGACTTCCATAGTTGTCATTATAACTCTTGTGGGGGTTTTTTTCCCTCAGTGTCATTCTGTCATTTTCTTTTTCAGGCCTCTTTTTTTGGGGGGAACAAATTTACATTTGTTGTACTATTGTGTACAGTTTCTATTGACAGGAGTTGCGCTCTAGCAAACAATCCAAGACATCATCTCTGCTGAGACTGGATATGTATTCTGGGATGTTATTGAAGTATGTAAAGGTTATTTGTTTTTGTCCTAACACGAATATGATCTCAGCTGGATGTGTCTGTCTCGTCCTCTGTCTTTGCAGAACGAGGTGACTCTGTTACGAAACGAGGTGGCCCAGCTGAAGCAGCTCCTGCTGGCTCATAAGGACTGCCCAGTGACGCTCATGCAGAAGAAATCTGGCTACCACTGTGAGTACTGAAGTTTGAGTGAGCACTGCAGAACATTAGCACTCTCTTCTCTTATGTCAGAACTGTGTGTTTGGAACAAACTAAAATCAAAGCTGTAAAAACAAAGACTGAAATTAAGACTGACCTTTTTTTTTCTTGTTAGCTCATGACCTTCCTCAGATTGTACATGATTCAACCATACTAATGGCTTAAAAGATAAAATGATTTTTGTCTGTAATCTTCCTAAAGTGTAGTGACATTTTTTTCTGCCTCTATAAAATAATAAGTCAATCAACAAAGGCTTGTAGAGATGCCTACCTTTCATAAGCCCATCAAATCATCCTGATCAATAAAACCAATCAAAAATATGCGTGTCCTTCAAAAGGCACGTTGTTTCTCAGAATGTTCACATTGTCTTTAAATCAAATTTTAGATTTGTATTTTTTTTTTTAACAAGTTGAGGATGATTGCATTTAGGGCTGGACAATATAACAAAAATATCATATCACGATACTTGAGGACATTTCTACTATACACGATGCGTATTATGATATATAATTATAATGAACAAAACAAAAAAAATGCTCAGCTGAGTTTGTCGATACTTTAATGCCTGCAAAGGCAAAGAAGATTAAGGTTAAAAAAAAAAGTTACGTCAAATCAACAGCATCCGTTCAGTACCATTTAATTTGTAATGATTAAAAACTGAGAAAATGCATCACCATTCCAACGGAATCTCCAGAAAAGTGTATCGCATAATCAGTTATCAGGATTTCAATATTATATCGATATATCGCCCGGCCCTGCTTTCATTCACATTTTATTAGCTCCTGAATATTATCCTGATGGACCTCTTTACAGAATCTAAACGTGTTTTGCTGAAACAGCTTTTGGCATTTGTAAGATTTCTCCATGATGTCATTACTTTCCGATGTGTTTTTGGACCAGCAGTATGCCCTGCAGTAGCTAAGCTTGCTTAACAGGCTGTTAAAGCCTCATATTCTGCTTTCATTCTTTCTCTTTTTTATTTTTTTATATATATATTTGTCTTTGGCGTAATTGCTATGTTGGGTACTTGATGAAATGTGAAGATTAGATTTGAAAAGGCCCATACAGTAGGTAGTATAACAACCACACAGATTCACGCTTAGCTTCTCAGGACTTCATGTTCCTTAATGATTTTCCTTGTAAATGAATCATAGGTTATATGTACTGTATGTAGGTTTTTTTTTTAATTAGCAATGTTGTTTTCATGTTTCTCCTCTTCCAAACTGCTGCCTTTTCACTTTAAAGGTAAATGAGCGAGTCTGAGATGGAGGGGCATATGTGATTCAGGCACATCTTTAGCCGTTATGCTCTAATGACATCTTATGAAATGAGCAGATCTGTAGCTTGTCTCCCATATGCAGCCACTTCATATCAATTTGCTGTTGTCAGTGGAATGAAGGAGCAGTTGTGGGAGGCTGTGCTAGCAGCGGATCCTCAGGCTTTCAGCAAGAACCAGAGCTTAATGGTTGCCTTTGTGTACGCATTTTCCTGCGAGTCTTCAGTTACAGCACTTCCTCAACTTTATTTATTTATTTTTTTTACTTTTTTCTTTTTTTTTTTTTTTAAACAAAATGACTTTCAGATCTTTTTGATGGTGTTGTGTGTATGTTTGTGAGAGAAAGCGATTGAGTGAGATTGAGAGCATTGCTTCTCCTCAGGTCTGTCTCCAGAGCTCAATGAGCGAGCCGCACAGACGTATTGACAATGATTGCCACCGAAATGAGTGTATTATAGCAGCAAGGCTGTCCTGCTGCAGACATGCTACCTCACCGCCACGCCGTTCATTATCCAACGCCATTGTTAGAGCAGCAGGACTGACACATCCCATGCATATTATTGGAGCGATGGTGGCCGGGCGGGATGAGGTTGTCAGGGAGTGAACTCATTTGCGGGTGTCTGGTTTGTGCGTTTGCGGGAGCGGCGTGAGGGCTGTGGTAATGGATGAGGCCATCTTTCACTCGTGTTTGTGGTGGAGTGCAGTCTGAGGGGTCATATATTAGAAGCAAGCTGAAATAAGATGGAGGTTGGAATATCACTTTGTCTTTTTATTTTAGTAAACAACTAGATGAGGTTCTCCAGCATTTATTGCTGGCATTGCAACAGCAGATGGTCATGTCTTCTGTCAGGAAGTTCTCTAGTGTAATGAACGACCACTTTCTATGTTTAATATATTTTACTGAGCTGAATTATGGATATGAAGTAGGCCGTGTCGATCTCTTTGGTCCAGCATTAGTAGCCAGGCCTGTGAGGACCACATGCTTCTGCATTTCTAAATGTTAGCACTATTGATCATGGCTCCACAGTGGCAGGTGTGGGGGGAATTACCCAGGCTGCCCTGCAAACATGGCAGGCCATGCCTTGGCTTGGCAGTGCACATAACCCATCTGCTCGTACCGGTTAGATGATCAGAAACGAATGCGAGAGAGGAAGCGAGGGAGAGAGAAAGGCAGTTTCAGGAACCAGAAGTGCTGCATATGGTGATATATCTCACCCTGTGCTCTTCTGTATAATGCCATTAGGAGTCATTATAGAAGCCTGAATACGGCCCGAAAAGAGTGCGTAAGAAACGCTCGTCTCGTCGATTTACATCGAGTGCGACCTTATTCAGAGCTGTCAGGAGTATTTACGGCCTTCTGGAAACTCATGTTTCGCAACATCACCTGACCAGAACCTGGTCTCACACAATACTGCGAGTGTTTAAAAGACTCTCATGTCTTCAAAGCGTAAATAAGAAGCTCGCGCACACACACGCACGCACGCACACAAATGTGAGATAACAACCCCTCATGTTAATTATCAAGTGCCATTTCAGCGGACTTTTGCATCATTAGCTGTATTAATTATCATAGTAGTCTGCATTTCTTTACGAGACAGAGAGAGTTTTGTTTTTTTTTTTTTCTCCTCCCTCATCAGGATCCAATTAATTCATTGCGATTGTGGAGCAGCTGGTGGCATTTGGACTGCGAGTCTCTGCCTCTCTCCAGTGTGAGCATCATTAAAATCAGGTGCTGTAATCATCTGTCGCTGCAGTAGTTGGCAAGGTAGCAAGAAACAAATGAGAACGCTGGGAGGGGTGCGAGGGCTCAGCCACACGCCACTGCCTATAATACACCCTTATGATGTTGGTTTAAAATGACATTGTAACTTTAATTAAAGGTTACAAAGCAAGCTCGGGGAATAATAAAATGCAAAGCACGGATCAGGCTCAGAAACCGAGTTTAATAGCAATTACGCATCAAATCAACTGAATAGATGCTAGCTTGTTTTGCATGCTGTGTTCACAGGGTCAGAACTGTGGCACTGCAGTGATACTTTTATTAAAGTTCCACCCAGGAGCAATGCCATGGCCTCTTCAGAACGTTCATATTATTTGGGGGTTTTGTGTGGGTGTGTGGTTTCAGTTGTATGGCTGTTTGAAAGCCACTTATTGGAAGGCAATAATTCCTGGAATTTAGTTTGATTTCATGCTGTTAACTTTTTTCCTTGGCAACAGTTTAATCCTAACCATTTTCCTTGTGTAGTACTAACACCAGGCTGGCCAGGTAAACACTTGTATTTTCCTCTTCTTGGAAGACAATGCTAAGCGCTGTATTTATTTAAATGTGAACATACAGACTCCTGCTTGATAGCTGCTCCCATAGCAATACTGGAGACACTGCAGTCTTTTGCTCCCAAGGACAGAACCGACAGAACCTTAATGTAGCGCGCTACCAAACGTTGCAATAACTTGTATAACTGATTATCAGCACATACCCTTCAAGAATAATCTACAGAAGTTACAGGAGCGTTTTTTCCCCCCCTTTTCTTTTACTCAGTTGTGTTGCTTTTCTGTTTCAGTACTCGATAAGGAGGACAGCAGCGAGGAGATGTCCGTCCCCAGCAGCCCTCATAACGAGGCCATCCAGCACAGTTCTGTCAGCACATCCAACGGCGTGAGCTCTTCTACGGCATCGGGCTCTGCCACTGGGCCAACTACAGACCAGAGCACAGAGGGGGAGGAGTCAAACGCGGCCTCGGCCACTCACACCCAGCCCGCTACGAGCTGATCAGGATTCTCTGTGGTTATTTTTATTCCTGGCAGCCATGTTGACGTGAGGTGGAAAAAGATCCCTCACGTTTCTTCAGTCTGGAGAATCATAATCAAGTTAATTTAATTTGCCATCAAACACCGTTTATTTAAAAAAAAACAAAAAAAAAACAAATGTAGTAAAGATGCAAGGGACGGCACTTTACAAACCATGAGTAAGATTGTATTGATTGTCTAATTGTTTCTCTCCTTCTCTTCAGTGTCCATGTTTATTTATTACGTGTACATGATCATGAGTTGTATGACTTTGGAACTCATGACATGTTTTATATAAGAGTCAAATGCCAAAGTGTGTCATGGCTCATTGTAATGGGAAATAGATTTTCTCCAGCATTACTGCAGGCCTACAGAGAGAAGGAGCAGCCACGTTTATTTATTTATGCCTTTTCCATTTTGCACATGAGGAGAGACAGGTGGTTTATTTTATTATTTTTTTTATGTAGTGTTTGACTGTTTAAATGGCCAGTTCTGGCAGCTTCTAGGAGTAGATTTGAATACATGCATTGTTTCAAATCTTCAATGATTGAGTGCAGTTTAAACAAGTTGGGTTTTTTTTTTTCCTTTATGAGCGAGTTGTTGGCTATGTCCACAAGTTGTATGATGTGGACAGAATGTTTTAAGTAATCTTAGGCCTGTAAAAACAAGTCTTAAGGATATTTGGTTAGAATCACGTCTTTTTAAGAGCAAAGCTTTGATCAACATTCCATGAGTAGTTTGTTCCAGTTGGGTAACTCTGGGACTGTAGTGCATATTTCACCACACACACACCTTCGATGTTGATTTAGCTGTGTGCCATTTTTCAAAAAAGTATTAGTTACAGATATTGATTTGTAACTGATGAATACAAGCTGACGGCTGTATAAAAGTAGATTGTGTTCTCAGATCACAGAGGCTTTCATGTACATACTGTAGTGTGGATTGAGTGGGAGGCATAATGCTTTTTTTTATTTTTTATGAGTGTTCTTGCTGACGAAAGGACAGATTCTGAATCTGTGGTGTTCTACTTTTCCAAACACTGTTAGATAAAATGATAAGATTTTTGCTGTTATTAATTCACCTCAGTCGATTGTCAAATACTACATTTTAGGAAACACTGTAAATTTCATTCATGACTACGATAACGTTGTATATGATCTCTGCAGAAATTTTGTGCGTTGTTTATGTTAGGGTCTTTCAGCCCTTCATTCCTTAACAATAGTGAAAATGTTTGTTAAAAAAAAAAATGTAAACACTTTCAACACTCGACTTGTGGAGTAGTTTATTCTCTCAAAACAAAACGAGTAGACAATAATAAATAATACGACTTTTGAATTGTTCATGTTATAATCAGGAGGTTGTTTCCAAAAATAAGGAAAATGATTATGTACTTTTAAAAAGTTTAAGTGAAATCATCTAATTGCAGTTGAGCTTAGTGATAATTACAGAGGAAGAGTAACTCCTAGTATCATCAGTCAGGCTCAAATTGCCTTATCTCTTAAAATGTATTGGCTTACTACTGTGTAGTTTTATTGCTGCATTATTATTATTATTATTATTATTATTTTATTTTATTGCTTTTCTACATGTCATCTATTTAAGAAGGATTTTGTTTTACTGGTAAATTAGTATGGTCACTGTTATGTGCTTTCTTGCATGAAGGACTGATTCTCTGAGAGAATTAGACTGGTGTTTTAATCATATCTTGGTTGGATTATTGCTGTAGGACATGTTGAACTTTGATTCTCAGTAAAGGAGGTGGCGGGTTTACTTTCTGCTGTTTGTTAAACTTTGGCCACACTGCAGAAAAAGGATGTTACTATTATTGTGTTGGCAGTAAACTTGTAATTTCGTGAGTTATGTATAAAGTACCATAAATTAATACAATGTTGTAATAAATCTTTTAATATCACTTTAAATCTATTCCAGAAGAGAAGTGTGGATTTTTTTTTAAGCTTGCCAGGTGACATTTTTTTTATCACCTGTCACGCTCAATTTTATGGGGGCTTTCTAATGGTTTGTTTTGGTTTAGTCTGCCATCTTGTGGTGAAACGTGGAAAAATATGGTCACGATCTGAAGCACATGAAAGTTTTGTGCAATCGTAAGTTCAACTCTGTCACTTAGTAAATAATAATAATTCACTAACAGTGTGTCTGTAGATAATACTGTTATAGTATGAACATGTACATCTTCAAATGTGCTACAAGCCTTCACTGAGGTTTGTTGTACAGTCTTATAGTATTCGGGAAGTACGACATACAGTGTTCATATGGTGCCAATGAACGAAAGGAAAACAAAGTTTCACTTCTATCCAGAGACAGAAATGTGTTACGTTGTGTTTGTTCGTGTGGCAGCAAATATTTCCGAATGTGGAGGATTAAAATAGCTTGCTCTGTGGTGAACAGGATGTGATGAGGTGCAGAAATGTTACACTGTAATGCTGTGTTTAACCGCATTTAATCATTGACCAGTCGTTTGCTGATATTTCATGGCCTCAGTCACTAGATAAGCTGTGCACTGGATCTTGTCGAAACATCTTAAAATTTGAGCTGTAATAAAAATCATACACAACATACTACAAATCATCAAGGAATGCGGTTTCTGACAAAATCCAGCACACAGCTCGCTTGCTTGGGAGAAGTTTAGAAGACGGTAAAGGCCCATTTTCCTCACCAGAGGAAGATGATTTTCATATATCACCCTGGAACTTTGTAAAAGTGATTCAGTGAAGATCAGAAAGAAAAAACTTTACAAATAAAATAAAATAAAAGCATAGTTGTTTACCTTGCCTATTGTTATAATGATAATAATAATAATAATAATAATGAGTCTTTATTGGTCACATATACATTACAGCATGGTGAAATTCTTTTCTTTGCATATCCCAGAATGTCAGGAAGCTGGGGTCAGAGCGCAGGGTCAGCCATGATTCAGTGCCGCTGGAGCAGAGAGGGTTAAGGGCCTTGCTCAAGGGCCCAACAGTGGCAGCTTGCCAGTGCTGGGGCTTTGAAACCCTCGACCTTCCGATCAGTAACCCAGAGCCTTAACCGTCAAGCCACCCCTACCCCCATTTCTTATTACTGTAAATATACTTTATCATGATTTGTAGTATAATACTATATGCTCCTCATGTACTATAGTATTGTAGATTTACAGTCGGTTAATTAGCGATTTATGAAAAGTGATATTATTCAAGTTCAAGTGGCTTTTATTGCCATTTCAACCATATAGAGCTGGAACAGTACACAGTGAAACTAAACAACGTTCCTCCAGGACCATGGTGCTACATAAACAACACACTAACTACATGAGATGACACAGAACTAAATAAGATCTATACATTTCTACACAAACTGCACATACAAACAACATAGGACAGTACAATACTACTAAAACAGGACAATAGGCAGAGTAAGTGACACTGTAGCACCGAACAGTACACAGTTCTAGTGAGGAACTGTCTGATATAACAGGTAGTGCAGAAGATAGGTGCTAAGGAGTAACAATATAATATAAAAATGGTATAAATGTAAACATAACATGCTATGACCCACCTCTACCATTCCTTGAATATTTCCACTTTTGTTTATCGTTGAGTATCATCCATGAGTTAATACTGTACATCAAACAGAGCGATGGGATCCTTGGCTCTCAGTTTTAATGGTAAGTTTTGATTGTATCTTGCTATAAGAGCTTGTGGTATTGATTCTTGTGATCATATTTCTGATCAAACAGGGCAATTCTTCATCAGACCATCACCAATATGAGCAAAAAGACCCTCGTCTTGTTTCACACTGCGAAAAATGACATCTTAGCAAGTGGAAGTACCTTGAATATAGTCGAATTTAAACCCATTTCGAGCCATTTGTACTCATTTCAAGCTTGAAATAGTCTTGTTCTGTTGGCAGATAATTGTGTTCATTTTAAGCATTTATTTCTAGAAGGAAGCAAAATTATCTGCTTATAGAATAAGAAAACTACAAACTTGAAATGAGTTATAATGTCTAGAAATGGATTTAATGATCTTATATTAAGATGATTATACTCATCATAAGAAATACTAGATCAATTTGACTATAATCAAGATATTTTCACTTGCTAAGATGACTTTTTTTTTGCAGTGCATAGCATAGCATGATAGCCAAATAAGATGATCACATGAAGCCAACTAGCACATTTTCTCATCTAACACACTCTTGATACAGACAAAAAAAATATTTTGTAGAGACCCGCAGGTCACACAGATTACACACCGGGTCTGTTGAATTGGTTGTACATGACTCTGAAGCTTTCTGCCAGAATCCAGTGTAAGTGAACAGAGTTGGAAGTGACTGTCACAGCAGAGATGTAGAGAATGACCATCTGGATGTAAGAGCATGCATCATTGATCCTTCCTTCATTCTTGGCAGTTTGTCCAATTGGGTTAGAACATCTAGTGACTAGTGCAGCTGGGGTTTCACTTCTAAGGATACAAGACTACCCCTGGTGGCTAGTTCCAGTATTACATTACCTTTCTAAGTATGCTTGATCATAAGCTGTGGAGCGTTCCTACTCACCCTTCTCTGAGTGTGGTATCTGTCACCATGATGGGAGGTTTGTCTGGTGGCCCGTGAGCCATTGCCTGAGTGGGTTGGTTTTGATTGAACATGGCTCTGCGCTCTGCTGCACTGCTTGTCAGCACCATGGATCACTGGACTGCTGATAGCGTGGAGGTACTGACCTTTCAGAGTTTCTGGGTGAGAGCACCACACTGTGATAGGAAACTCTCTCTGACTCCAGCCACCTCTCCAGGCTCAGTAATGTACAGTCACATTTCCACACATCGCCTCTCAAGTCCAACGAGTGGAACTGAGCGTCAGATCCAAACACCTGTGGACTGAAGTGAAAGCGTCTGTTGTTGTTCAGCCTCAATGTCTTTAGCTGGGACAGACTGAAATGGTGTTGTCACTAACTAGACTAGTTTGAAATGCTCATTTCTCTCTTTTAAATATTATTTCATTTCAATTTCAGCTCTCTGAATGCAGAGGAATTTATCTGAGAGTGTCTGCCAAGGCTTAAAGACAGCACCATAAATGGTAAATGGTGCACTTATATAGTGCTTTTATCCAAAGCACTTTACACCGTGTCTCATTCACCCATTCACACACACACTCACACACCAATGGTAGCAGAGCTGCCATGCAAGGCGCTAACTTGCCATCGGGAGCAACTTGGGGTTCAGTGTCTTGCCCAAGGACACTTCGGTATGTGGAGTCACGTGTGCTGGGAATCGAACCGCCAACCCTATGATTAGTGGATTAGTGGACAACCCGCTCAACCACCTGGGCCACAGCCGCCCCTCATAAGATTTCCCATGGCCTTAAAACTTGATTCTTTGATTTTAGACAAAAGATTATGTAATCAAGAGGAACAATAGTCGAATGAAAATGCTATTATGGAAGCTTTATATAGTGTTGCCTGAAATTCTTATTCTCTGCAGTCCTTTAAATGTTTATTTTATCATTGGCTTGATTCAACTGACTTTTGTCAGTAAACCTTCCAAGGATTTTTGAGTTACTGGTTTTGAGTTAAGGGTTTTTTTCACTGGGATGTAGTTTCTCCAACATTTTTTTTAGTGTGGTAGGTGCTTTCTGCTCTCTTTGACTTATATTACAATTGGCTTGAATCCTGAAACCTAAATTCTGGTAGATTGTTGAGATGATAAGATGTTCCATAATTAAATTCCTTGACTGAATCTGAATGCAAATTCAAACCACTCGAATCAGCAGGCCACTGGAGAATAGACAGACGCATACAGCCTACAAGGTTTCAGCAAGGCTGAGTTGTCTTGAGCAAATCTGTTTGAGATTAGTTACCAGATTTATGCAAAAATACTCATCAGACACACTGGCACAAAATATCCATGGAAGCTAATGTAACAAAAATACCACAAAAAAAGGAAATCCTTGCCATTTTAAGTTCTGGAACTAGATGCTTTTGTACAATATTGATGTAAATAACTTCTGTCGCTGTCTAGAACAACTTGTGCACCAGGCATTTCCTCATCAAGTGAAGTCTTATTAAGATTTTATCATTGATCCTGACAAACAATAAAGGGATTCACCCTGTAATGCATGGCTGAAGAAGGATTTTTCTGCTGAGCTTTCTGCAGTAAGCAGGTTTGCCTGAAATCCACTTGGACCAACTCATCCTCCGAAATACAAATTTCTATGTGGAACCTTTTACAATATATTGTACAATTAAATGCTTCCAGGAATATATCCAAGAAATGGCATCATATGAACATGGAAAGCTTTCACTGCAGCTCTGGCCACCTATACTGTATTGTTAAAAAGGGGAAATGAGCATTCACCAAAATTATGTTCTAGTGAGACTCCCATTGTAGCAGTCTAAACGCACGCACGCTGTTGGGCTGCTATTGTCTAAACTTCCTGTTAGCGTGCACACTCGCTTATGTTTCTGTCAGTGCAGGATGTCCATGTTGGGGGTGGGGGGTGAAAGGGGTGAAACACAGAGGTTACTAGAGAGAAATGTTTGGATTTGGGGAATAGTAGTAGTAATAATATTAATAATAATAATATGAAGATAAGAAGAAGAAGAAGGAGTGTAAATTTTTGCTCATAAATTTCCATACAGCTTGCAGAAGCTGCAAAATGTATGTTAATTAGAGATGCACAGGTACTAAATTTCTCAGCTGATACCAATAACCGATTATTCCGAGTGATATCGGCCGATACCGATAACCGATACCGATAGTTCTGCCTTTTATGCCTTCTTTTAAATGAATAATAATTAATTCCACAATTCTGAAAGAAACGCAAATAAAAACTTTATTCACTCCATTTCAACAAGTTGGTTCACAGTAACTGGTCTCAGAAACAGAAAACACATTACTCTAAATAACATTTACACATGAACTAAATTCTGAAGATTAAAGTAAGATTTCTTAACTTATTGAATGTTATTAATTCATATTAATATTGACTGAATTGTAAAAAACCTCCTGTTAGTCTCACATTCACTCACCACAAATAAAATAAAAGCATTTCTCCTCCATCACTGAACATCAAACTGGTAATATATAATATAAACTTTTTTATATATTAACATTAACTGGATATGAAATATACTACTCTACAAATATACTACTCTACAAATATACTACTATACAAATACATTTTCTGTGCAATATATACTTTTTTGTCAACTAATCTTAATTTAAATCTGTCAACAGTGTACTGTGCTTTAATTCAGCACAAGCAGCGCGGCAAAAAATAATATTAGACTCGACACTGAAACTCCCGCTTCACTGCTGCAGCGTCCGGTGTAATATTTTAGCAGTGCAGATATTACAGAGATTACAAACTGCAGTTTTGTCATCATTCCACACAAGAGACATCATCTTTACACACAGCATGAAATCTGTGTGTTTTCCCGCCCTCTTTTGATTGGCAGGATATAATCGGCCCTGATCATCGGATGTTTTTAAACTATCGGCTGATGGCCCATAGCGTGAAAAATAGCCTTTATACATCAGTGCATCTCTAATGTTAATCATTAAAAAAATATATAATAATAAGAGGGATCATTAAAATTGCATTTTGTTGTTTATTTAGTTCTGCCCTGAATAAACTATTTCACATAAAAAATGTTTACATATAATTCACAGATACAATAATAACTGAATTTAACCAAATGAACAGGTACAAAAGTACACATACCCGTTGTTCTACTGCCTATATGATTTTGAGAACCATCTTTTCACACTGAGGACAACTGAGGGACCCGTACACAACTATTACAAAAAGTGCAAACATTCACTAATGCAAACATTCACACCTTTTGTAGTAGTTTTGTATGAATTCCTCAATTGTCCTGAGTGTGAAAAGATGGATCTCAAACATCATATAGCCACTGTTGGAAAGGGGTCGAGTATGCAGAAGATGCTGGAAAAGCAAAGAATGTGCAGGACCTGGAGGATTTTTCTGAAGAACAGTGGGCAGTTTAACTGCTCAGGAAAAACAAGGGACTCATGAAGTATCACGAAACATAAAAACAGTCGTTGATCATCCAGATAACAACACAGTATAAGAATCAAGCATATGTAAACTTTTGAACTGGTTCATTTGTGTAAATTCAGTTATTATTGTGTCTTGTGGACTATATGTAAACATCTGTTATGTGAAAAAATTTATTTAGAGCAGTAGGAAATAAAAAACAAAATGCAATTTTAATGATCACTCTTTTCTTTTTAATTATTAACATTTTGCAGATTCTGCAAAGGGTATGTAAATTTATGAGCACAACTGTATATATTCTAAATACATGGATTTAATTTGTAGCTAAATCATGTAACACATAAGCTTGCAAACATACAAAACAAAAACTACATTATAATTGTTACAATAAAAACATTCAATGACAATAAAACATAACAATGAAAATCAAAGTATTGAGAAAAAGGAAGGGTTGGAGCTGTACATTTGATTGAAGCTGTACTTGAGATTGTACAGCAGACTCAAAGGCACTATGGTTCCTTCCTGTGACCTGTGAATTTAGGGGCAGTCCTGAGCGCATAGTCAGTGAAGTAGCTCTAAAGAAGCCTGGTTAAAATGGGAAACTTGAAGACTGTATGTAGGTTGTGTTAGATGGAAGGTTTTGATACTAATGTCACCGATACATTAGGTGGTAGGTCGAGTCTTGCTATCTGTCTGAGGTTTTGAATGAATCAATATCTGGTTTCGATGAAAAACTGAATCTGTATTCAGCGAATCACCATCAACATACTGTATCAAACCTCGGAAGTAAACCGAGAGCACTATTAGATTTGCCTTGCTGTGCAGCTTGCTATGCACTTCGAAAGAAGTTCAATTGAACGTTTAAAAGGTGAGATTAATCATGTGAAACAAGAAGCGATCAATGTTCGCTCAAATATTTTGGTTGCTGAGACACAAAACTAAATTGCATTAACCCTTGTGCATCCTTATGGACATTTTTGTCTTTTTCATAATTTTTTTTTAATCATTTTGTCTGTGTTAATGCAAACAGCATAAATTTTTGCAGAAGGTGTGTATTTTTATTGGAATTTGAATATTTCACCCTCATTTGCTTTCATAAATCTATTTTAAACTAGGTACACAAAATAGTTACCTTCAGGACCTTAAGGACAAAAATGTCCCCGTTGAAACCCATTCAAACTGTAATATTTAATCCCTGTGACGTTTAAGCATACAATCGTGCATTCTGTGTTAATAGGCTGTTATTTTGTTGACAAGGTTTCAAAACATTGAAAAATTTTTTACATTTTCTGAAATGTGTAGTATTTTCTTAGGTTTAGCCTCTGGGGAAAATCCATGTTTTTCCTTTTTTCTGATTCTGCTGTATTATAGAGTGCTGCAGACCAACTGAATAAATGATGAAGCTATAATAGTGTGGGTGTGTTTGTATGCATATCAGAGTTGTAGTTTGTATGTGTGTACTGAAATTTTATGTGTGTGTGAACAGTTTGAAAGAAAGAAAGAAATGATATTGTACTGGAAATCACGAATCCCACCCCATGTGTATGAGTCAAAGAAGATTACTGAGCTTTGAAGATTTTTGCATTATGTAAAGAAACCGGCATTTAAAGGGTTAAAATTCTGAAAATGAATGAATGTTTCGTAATTATGATCAGAACTGATTCTGGTAAAAAATCGAAGTCAGTGAAAGTCGAAAAAATAATTTATATATAATATTTCTATGACAGTTTTTTGACATGGACATTTTTATTTTTGTCCTTTATGGACCTGAGTGGTAGGTTTTTGTTTTTGTTTTTTTATCTGACACTGCATAAAAAATATGAATCAAACTTAATGTTGTTGTTAATAACTGACATATAATGACTGTAATAATCAAAGAACAAAAATTCTGCTTAACATTCAGTATATGGAAAATAATGACTATTTTTCTTTTTTCCTAAAAAAAAAATATATATCTGTGGCATTAGGTAAACAAACCAACATTTAAAGGGTTACAATTCTGAAAGTGAATGAATGTATGGTAATTATGATCAGAACTGATGCTGGGGTGGTGGTGGAGGGGGGGTCGACATCAGTGAAAGTAAAAAAATATTAATATACAATATTTTTATGACAGTTTTTGGACATGGACATTTTTGTCCTCTATGAACCTATGTGTAACTTTTTTAAATTTATGCACAAGGGTTAAATAGCATTTTAAAAAATAAAACTGAGGAGTAACAGTTTAGCGATTGTGGAGGACAGTTGGTCATATTATCTGCAGGTGTGTAGCCAAACCTTTTACAATGGGATGGCCAGGTTAGACCCAATGACTTTATTGGGGTGGCAGTTTGGGTAGGCCAAAATACAGATCCACATACAAGGAAAATGGCATAATGTAGCTAACCCTGTGTATAGCCTGAGTACGCTCCCCACTGGGTCTAAAAGACACACACCTAAGCGACATTTGTTTGTTGTCTACCAAGCTACAAAAATAAATAAATAAATAAATAATCATATGTGAAATAACATTAGGTTACATCTTATGACGTATAGTAGCATCACAAACTCAGATTGATAGCTAATGGCCAATGATTAAATTATTAAACAGATGTTTCACATCTCCCAGAGATGGTGTAGAAGTTGTTCCTTTATTATTCAAACTAGCCTATCACAGTGAGATTTACACATGACATTGGTAAGCAAACTGACTGAGTGGCCATGCGTCACTGTAGGGTGCTCCCTTAGCTCCATCCATGATTATCTTTGACGGAGTAATATTTGCAAGACTGCAGCACAGGTCAGTGTACAGTCTGAGGAAAGATCTACCCTCTTCCGTATATATGAGCTCACAGACACCCATGATTTGCTAGTGCCGCTGTGATTGACAGGTGAGAGAGAGCACGCCACACTTCTTACCTCCTGCCTATTCACAACTCTAACAAGAGACAGCAAGAATTTGTAACAGAGGTGTGGGATGAATCTGAAATATTTTATAACAGTTCCAAATGCTTATTCACTGATGGTTCACATAATGCATACAGAGTGCATCTACATGTCTAGCACTGTTCTAACAGGTGTACTTCAGAACGAGAAAAAGTGTAGATCCAGTTTTCTTTTTCATCATGTTAAGTGGAACTGTCATAAGACAGTGGCAACAACAAATTCATGGCACCACTGCTTCTACTACTGTCTGGCATTCACCTCGCACTTTCCTGCTGGAAAAAAAAGAGAGAAACCATCACAGAAATTCTAATGGTTTCCACTACAAATACCATTAAAGACCATCAGCTAACCATTAAAAACCCTTACCATTACAGGTCCTCAATGGTATCCACTAGAAATAACATGCCACCAATAGAAGGCAACACATTACCAGTAGAGACCCACAAAGACCGTTAAAGGTTCCAATAAAACCAATACAAATTCTGTGAGGGTTTCTATTGTTTTGTTATTTTAACTTTTTAATTAAACATATCAGCCTGGGGGCGCACGGTGGCTTAGTGGTTAACACGTTCACCTCACACCTCCAGGGTCCGGGGTTTGAGTCCCGCCGGGGCCATGCGTGTGCAGAGTTTGCATGTTCTCCCCGTGCTGCGGGGGTTTCCTCCGGGTGTACCCCGCCCGGGTGTCCATAGTGTATGAATGGGTGTGTGAATGCGTACGTGATGGCCAATGTGATCCCTGTGATGGATTGGCACCTGCCTTGTGCCCGATGCTCCCTGGAATAGTCTCCAGGTTCCCCGTGACCCTGTAGGATAAGCGATATAGAAAATGGATGGATGGATTTAGTATATTTCCTCATCCACCCTGTAAGAAATTCCTGGCTACTTCCTGATACTGAAGCTCATTTTGTTTCAAATCCAAACAAACAGCACCTTATACTGTGAATACATGCAGCTTGTGCAAAAAAAGAGAAAGTTAACGATTAATTTAGCTCCTTTCATTAAACATTACTGGAGTAGACACAGAAGACAATATTGTTTCTGTCACCTTGCTCAACAGGTTATAACTTGTTTATCGTCCAGACACCGAATGCAGCATCATGACCGTGACCTCATCATGCTGAGGCAGAGCGTCTCCATGGTAACGCGCCATGAAGAGGCTGCAGTCCCTGAGGACAGGCTGAGCTTTGGGTCACGTGGCCTCACAACATGGCGGCTTCAGTACAGGGATTCAGGGTGAGTCGGAGCTTAGAGTGCCGCGCATCGCTAGCAAACCAGTTTTGACAAATGAACGGGCTTGAATAATAGTGCTGATCAGCGACATTGCTTTGAGACAACACCAGAGTGGAACACGCATTTACCAGTTTAAACTAGAGAGTGGCGCTAAATGTCGATGGGGAGTAGATAAGACTCAGTGGGGTTCAAAGTTTAGCTCTGCAAAGCCTGTGGAGGGGAAAAAGGACCAAACATTGACATCAAGACAGACCCAGTGTAGTGAGAGAATTAAAAAAATATATATATATTCATCCATCCTGTTCGGTGAGGAAGCTTTTCTTTCATGGAATATCTCTGAATGAAAGACCGAGAGAGAAGGAAGGAACTTGCCGCTGCAGTGCAGAGCTTTGTCCAGTGGAATTAACAGCAATAACATGGCTATCCTCGTTTTCGGTAAGTTACACCACATATTACTGCTCTTATACTTAAACGTTGTGGGGAAAACTTAAGTAATATTTAGTATTATTTTAAAGAAAACGTTGCAGTAAAGCCCTGAAGGGTGTGTAGGATTTTGGCAGCGTGTCTTTGCCGTTGCTAATCAACAATAGACTGGCCAAGCTAACAGGCTCCTTATCACAGCCAACAGGTTCTACTCGTTTTTAGCTTACAACACTCCCTTTATTTGTATCATGTTTCTAGTTATTTGTTACTGCAGGTGTTTCGAGAATATACTATCGGACTGATGTGTAAAAATAAATAAATAAACTATTACCAGAAATGTCGGCTATTTAAAAGCACGAGGTTCATTCAATTTCTTCCCCTGGGGACTTTGTGTGCAGTTCAGCCTTTAAGAGCACTACTGAGGGAACAGCTGATGTTGTCACACTATACATGTCTTCTTTTCTTTCTCTAAGTATTACTTACAGCACTTACTTAAGTACTAGTGAGCTTAAGAGGACAAATTAATGAAGTACACAGTAATACAATAACGTGCAACCCGACCACCTCAGACACTTGTTGGTAAAATGACTAGTCATGGAGAGGATGTGCTTGTCCCTGCAGCTCTTATCTCTAGATAAAGGAGCAGCCATTTTCTGTCAATATTAAAAGCTGACTCATAGGAGGAGCACAATGATGGAGGGACACAGCCTAATTTGGCATGAAACAACGTCTCCACAAGAGTGTCCGGAGCCACGGTGTCTTCCTTCCTTCCTCCTCCAGACTTTCTAAATGCAGGAGCGTCTCGTGCTTTTGTGCGGTGTTAAACATTTATCGTGCAATATCTCTGAATACGATAGAGAACTTGATTCTACTACTGCAAGTTCATTATAATAATTTAGAGCTGTTTTCCTGGCTCATGCACTCGTGTACTTAAAATATATATATATATATATATATATATATATATATATATATATATATATATATATATATATATTTATGGGAAAGAAATAGTTTGGTTGTCACTGTTTTAATAATTAAAGACAATGTCAGAAGGATTCAGAACAGGTACTGCTTCATTATGAATTTATGGGATTAGTGAAAGTGGCTTAGAATTGGACAGTTTGCATTTTGGACATGTTGTAAATAAAAGCCAGAGGAAACTTTCACTTCTCAGAAAAATCCCTTTCTGTTCATGAGAGAGAGAGAGAGAGGGAGACAGAGAGACCGAGAGAGGGAAAGGCCTGCAGTGTAGTGAAGAAGGACCAGGTTTTTGAGAGTCCTTGTGACATATTGTCTAAAGCCTCTTTCCTCCGGAGATGCATTGTTCTGAGTACTAACGCTGAGAGGATTTTGCAGCGTTTCCTGCCTCAGGCCCTTCATTAAGCCTGTGAAGCACCAGCAGGTATCTTTATTAAGCACATGAAAAGCTCTTTTTGTCCTTATTCTCTCTTTTCCCTCACAAACTGTTGAATGAATAATGAACTAGCGCCTGTTTAAGGGCCCCCTTATTGTACAGCTTCATCTTGTGTTCAGTATTCTTTGAGAAGCAAACTGTGTACAATGATTTTACACTAACCCAAAATAGCTAATCAGGATAAAAACAGGATAATCTTACCTGAATACAGTCTTTGAGTACTGCAGCGGTTCTTGGTTACAAATCAGTCCCTCTAGGATTTTGTGATTTTGCGATTGCAGAAATTAATGCAAAATCAAGAAAACGCCATAATATGTGGAGGAGCTTGCAATTTTTCCAAATTACCGTAGATTTTCCAGAGATTTGCGTCAAGCGATGATGTCACGTGACGTCATCACAGCGCACATTCATCCAAAGCCCTCTTCGAGTCACATGCATTGAATGATTTTTACAGCTAAAAAGTCTCATTTACCAACAAACATCACTATGAAAGACTGTAGATAACAATTTCTTGCAGTTGCGCCAATTCAAGTAGTTTTTTTTTTCGCAAAAAAAGCCAAAAAACTCAGCAAATTGCATCACAAATTTTGAGAAAAAAAACAGCAGCAAAATCAAGAATTTTTGACTGCAGTTATCACAAAAAACTCAACGAAATCCTGTACGGACTGACAAATATAAATTTAAGAACTGCTGTAGTAATCATAAAGTCTGTACAGTCTTTATTTATTCCTAATATGATACTTTTCAATTCAATCAAATTTTATTTGTATAGTGCTTTTAACAATGGACATTGTCTCAAAGCAGCTTTACAAAAATATATAAACACAGGATACAGATTTTAAGTGAGTGAATTTATCCCCATTGAGCAAGCTGGTAACAAGGAAAAACTCCCTAAGATGATATGAGGAAGAAACCTTGAGAGGAACTAGGCTCAGAAGTGAACCCATCCTTATCTGGGTAACAACGGACAGTGTGAAAGCAAAAGAGAGTTCATTATGGTTTTTATATGAAGTCTGTTTTGTTTAACTAGTCCACTGTTCACCAAAGGAGACCTGAGTGCAAAACTTCATGTGGTAATTGCAGTCCTAGTGCCATAGCAGTAACCGTAATCCCAGCAACCACAGTGAGAATGTCCATGTGGAATTGAACTATTTCATGGTACTTCAAGCGGCACCATCCACAGCAATCTCTAGGCTGTAGCCTCCAGTTGATGAGAGCTCCATCCAGAGGTAGGGCGTCAGGATGGATCAGGCAGGTCCGGAGTGCAGAAAGGGTCAGGATCAATGGCATCTCTATAAAATCATGTGTGACTCAACAGAGGGAGAGGTAGGTAAAGAGAGGGAGAGATTATTAGGTAATACATCCTTTCAGCATGCTCAGTACTTTT
This sequence comes from Ictalurus furcatus, assembly GCF_023375685.1. Lineage (NCBI taxonomy): Eukaryota > Metazoa > Chordata > Actinopteri > Siluriformes > Ictaluridae > Ictalurus > Ictalurus furcatus. The sequence continues at coordinate 20,772,758 of NC_071260.1, read as the reverse complement.
TCTCTTTACAGTATACAGTTGTAGAAGGGTAATGATTTACAATCCCACTATCCGGTGTCTTGCAGAAGTGGATGGGTTCACTTTTGAGTCTGGTTTCTCTCAAGGTTTCTTCTTGTTTCCTCTTGTCATTTCAGGGAATTTTTCTTTGCCACGGTCATGTCCAAGGCTATAAATCTGCTTTTACAATTTATGTAAAGCTACCTGTTATTAAATATACAAATACATTTGAATTGAAAATTGAATTAAAGAGCTGTAAATGTTTTGTCTAGTGGTAAGTTCAAGTGACTAGATATATGGTATAATTTTGAAAGTGTATCCATTATAACCTAATCATAAAAAGTCTGCTGCTGGCAGTCCACATTGCAATTGAGCTTTAAAAATGGTTTGTATGTTGCAGTTTAACTGAGAATATCCAAGTCCTCTGTAAATCATATTATAAATCAGACCGTAAATGCTCTTTCCTGACAGCTTATTATTCAGTTTTTCTTTTAGATGTTCACTGACTATAAAGTAACAGTTGCTTTAAGGTACAGATTGATATGTGAAATAAATTGTAAAATCAATACTATCCTCTAATTATTTTCCACACACATTAGCAGACAATGAGCCGGACATTTATTTTACAAGTAGTAAGCATTTAGTTTTTTTGTTTTGTTTTATTGTAAAAAAAAAAAATCTAAGACTTTTCACTGATGAAATTCTTTAATGAATCTGAAAAACAATGGATCCACCCTTTCCTCTTAGCTTAAAACATCTTCTGATTCCTTAGTAGATGTTCCTTTCAACTGTTTTGTGACGAGGTTAAGAACAAACTTGTTAGCTAGGACCTGCGATGCCTAGTGATTTCTTGATGGTAAGATAAGAATACCAAGGACTTAAAGATTTTACTATGAGTTCAGTCACCTGACATAATACTAATAATAGACGCTTATCAAAGTGGGTGTTGAAAGCACAGAAGTGTTTATCAAGTGAAATGTGGGACCTAGCATTAGTGTAATTTAAAATAGTGTAATTTCCTAGATACAGCATATTAGGTGATGTTTTAATAGAAATGCCTCAGAATGTACTTCTAACCATTAAATGTAAAATATATTTAGTATTAATATAGTATGGGTGAAATTTGGCGCACAATGTATTTTTTTTTTTTTTTTTTTTTTTTTTTATAAGTGAAGAAAGCTATAATTTGCAGAACATATTCTACACTGACAAAAATAGATAGATGAGTATATGTTAGAATATGTGGAAATGAGAATAATACTGATATGTTGTTTATTATCCCATCCTGCTATACATTGTACTTAATGTAGTTCATTTTTACACTAACTTTCTTAGAAATATCTAGTGAATTTAAAGTGACTGATGTTGAATACCTGACGTGTTTGTTTACTCTGTGTACTATAGTATAGCAAAATTTTCACTGATTGAGTTTACGCCACTGGTGCTTGTACTCTAATCATAATTTATTTAGAGAAAGTTTAATACCAAAAAAAAAAAAACATTGAGTATGTGTATAATATTCCCTCCACTAGAGGGTGCACTTTTGTAACCAGTGTACCCTAATCTAGTGATGATTTCAGTAATTGTTTTGTGACTCAAGTATATCTGCACTTATTCAGTATAAAGTCAGTATTCATATGAAATCTAATTCTACTTTCAAAAGTGAGCAATGTAATATTGTCTATTACATGTATATCTATTTTTGTGAAGATATCCTTACTTGGGTTATCTTAGCTGACAGGTCATGTGTTAAATCTCATCACCGTTCTCTAATGTCTTGAATTTTTCCCTGACAGATAACGATGAATATAGACCACCAGTATGGAAGTCTTACTGTGAGTAAAATTGGGGGGGTTTTTGTGTTTGTTTTTTTTGTTTTTTTGTTGTTTTTTTTTTTTTTATTTGACCGCATTCACATCACTGTGTTGTACTATAGTAATAGTATATAGTATAGTATAGTAATAGTAATGTGGCTTCACTGGTTTAAGCAAAATATTGTGATTTACTAATGAATTTATGATTACTAATGACAGATATGCAGCAACAGTAACACATTTTGAATGTTTAAAGTAAACTGCCGTATTCAGTACTGTGCAGCATACAATACACAAAAAATACAATGTTTTCGCCATGACTTTTGCATCATTGAGCCATTAAAAAACATTTTATATTTCCACACGTTACTTTTCCAGCAAAAAATTAAATGCTACAGAAATACTGTGTCTGTAAAGAAAATAATGCCATAGACCAATTTTCAGACAAAAAAACTTAATGAAGGCAATCAGGTTTTTTAAACACAGATGCACAGTCTCCAGCTTCTCCAGTTTCCTTAATTAAATGGCACAAAGTGTATCTGAATAGGGCTGGGCAATATATCAATGTAATATCAATATCGTGATAAATGATATCGATTATCACTTTTCTGAGATATCATTGGTATGGTGATCTATTTTCTCCGTTTTCAATAATTACAAATTAAATAGTACTGAACGGACACTGTTGATTTGCCATAATTAATTTTTTTTTCTTTAATCTTTTGTGTCTTTGTAGGCATTAAAGTAAAGTATCGTCAAACTCAGTTTAACGTGTTTTTGTTTATTTTTCTACTGTTTTACAGACAGTTTGTTAGCTAAATTATATATCATGATGTGTATCGTGTATTGTAGAACTGTCCTCAAGTATAGTGATGTGATTTTTTTGTCATATCGCCCAGTCCTATATCTGCGACTACTGATGCTTTTTTGCTTTTTTTTTTTACATAGAAATGTGTTGTGACACCAAATATCGACTTTGTTCACTTTATTACTGTTTACTGCTCTTTAAAGTATATATTTTTTATGTCGAAAATGTTTCATTTGATTATTTTTGAAAGAATCTTCACTTTATAACTTACACGTGCGTAAGATTTTTGCACAGTACTGTAAAATCTGCAAAAGGTGCATAGATTTATTAACAAAACTGAACACCATAGGGAATAATAATGACCGTTTTTCACATTGGTATTATTTCCACGCAAACTGCAATGCGAAGCGGTATTAATTCAGTTTGAATGCATCATCCTGCTCACATATCATTGGATCATATATGAACTTTGATATGTTTTAAGGTTTCTTGTTTAGAAAGAGTATTTACCTAAAGTACCACATAGAAATTAGCACGTTATATGATTGACCTAAAATACCATTAGTGGACATTTATTATTTCTTTAGCACGTTCAGTCTACATGCTAGATGAGCTGCTGTCTGTACTGTACAGGATGCTGTGATTGTTCTGTTGTTGTTTTAGTGTATCAGCTCCAGCAGGAGGCGCCACACCCTCGGAGAGTCACATGCATTTGTGAGGTGAGAGATGAACCAGCACAGATTTTTTTGTCTGTGACTTTTTTTTTTTTACACACTAATATCTAATTCATTTATTTAAGAAACAACAACAATGTTTTCTCTCCATGTCCTGACACACTTTCATATTCTCGAATTTTTCCTCACATGTCCAGAGACGCTTCATTACCCCCTCACGAGTGGATCTATTTGTAATTTCATTTCTTTTGATTAAACTGTTTCAAATCCATGCGATTATTCATAAATAGGCCAGTGGTTGTTATCGGATTATGCATTCTTGTTTTAATTGTGTGAAAGTCTGGACTGCCCCCCCATCCTCCCCCCCCCCGAATCTAGCTGTAAAATAAACAGTGTGTTACTGAAAATATCACTCGAACTCCGTATTTAACACAGAACGCAGCCTCGCTCTCTCCGTTCCCATCCATCCACAGAACCAGATTAGTCGTGCAGATAGGAGTGTTAATTAGAGGAAAAGAGGGTAATGCTTTTGAATTATTCATCTGTATTATCATTATAGTGTCTGAGAGCGTCTGTAGGCTGAAGTAGATAGCTGGAAGTGCTGCAGTTGGTAATGGGTTTAGAGACGAGAGGAAATGCAACCAGGCCAAGAGTCTGGTGAATGGTCATAAGATACGGATCAAACCAGGATGTTCGAGCATTGATAACATGTCATAATTTTATGTATTAAAAATTTTTTTTACAGATGTAAATATAGTACAACATCTTCAACATGAGGTATCTTATTAAAAAGGGAACATACTAGCAGAAAGCCGAGAAAACTCCAGTTTAAAATTTTGCTCCTCTCACTAAATCATTTAATACTTGTACTGCCTCTGATGTGCATCATTTAACTACTGTTATATCGATCGTTTAAGCTCATCCTCATTGAAAATGTGAAGTAAACAGATACTGTGCTGAATAAATAAGCCACAATATTGGGCTGTGTGATTAGCACAAAATAAAAGACTGTTGAAAACAAAAGGGGGTGATCGTTTGAGGCGAGACTGAGCTGCTGACTGATGGGCTTGCCTGTTGTTATTGTAATTCACCTAGTGTCTCTCTCACACACGTGTGTGTGTGTGTGTGTGTGTGTGTGTGTGTGTGTGTGTATACACATACAACCAGAAACACACAGCTCCCAGAGCTCCATCTCAGCAGTATGGATGCGCAATTATTCATGGATTAACATACAGGCAAGTTGATGTGAACTATGTCTCCATGTGTTTGCATGTTTCTTCTTCCAGAGGTCATTAAGTTTTCATTTTGGGATCTTTTTTTTTTTTTTTTTTTGCTGTAGGCTCGTACATCAAAGCCGGCTATTGAAAAGCAGATTTTCCCCTGGGCAGAGGCATTGTCTGTATGTGGCAAGAGATTTAACCCTGTGCAATCCCCACAAACGGAGTCCAAAAACCCTGATTTACATCTCATTCAGAATATGCTAATATGTCTCCAGTTTCCCCAAGCGAACCCTCAACAGGAGCCGAGCACCCTCACGCAATGTTTTCTAAGCATTACACATCCACTGTCTCTCCTTCATCTCTCAAATGGGTTATTATGCAAACATTTTCAAAGGCAGTGTTTAAGGCTACTAAAGCAATATTTGCTGTCAATTTTAGAGGAATTGGCTGCTATTACTGTTGTATTTATTTTCATTACTGTATCTAGTGACTGAGTCCCATTTGTCATGCATGATCTGCCTTGAGGTTCTGCATATATTTAAGAGTACCAGCTTAAAAGATTCGCTAAATGTATCCTGGTACTCATTCGATTGGGGGGGTGGCGTTTGGCGTTTGAGTTGTTAGGTAAGCGAGCAGAATGGCACCATGCTGATGGGGCTCACTGGAATGGAATGAAATGTAAAATGATTTATTCTATTTTAAGATTTTACATTTACAGCTATTTTAGTTGTTGTACACAAACTCCACATTTTACCTGTATATCAATAGGCTAAATTGCTGTGGCGCAAAGAAAACAATGTGTGCGCTCGCACCATCATTACTTTGCGAGTCATAGACTATGCAGAAAGAAGAACAATGGTTCTCCAAGAGCGGTTCTTATAGCAGTGGAAATCACAACACATCATTTATCAACTATCACATTTGTTAGAGAGCTCTTGTAGTTATTAGCCTGTTTCCTGGTCACTTGAATTGAATGAATTTAATCCAGATCTGAATAGCTCAAAAGCAAGTCAGCCTATAAATAATGTCAACTTGAATACGTGTTCCACTGGTGGAAATTTCAGTAATAAAAATCACAATGGTTTCAATAAATAGCCTAAATATTAACTGTTTACATTTGAACACATTTAAATGATGGGTCTATGAAATGAATTTTACAGTTGTTGACAGTTTGTGAACCCCCAGTGCAGAATATTGCAAAACATCCTGAGTCGAACACCCTGTGTAAAGCCATTTCAACCAAATTTATGCACAAATTCCTCTTGATGTCAGCCGCTGCGGCCCCTGAAGGTCCGTGTGTATATTAGCATGGTTACGCCTCTCTGTATTTCTCAGGAAGAGTGGCTCTGCTCTTTGGGATTATCATTTATCTAAATCCTTAAGTACTTCAGTTGACTTGATTATGAGCTCTAATTATGAGATGTCCATGATGTCTGGGCAGCTTCTTCGTAATCTCGCACTATAAAGCTGCAGGCAGGGTGTAAGGCTACAGGCTTAGTTTATCCTGATTGGATTGTTGTTGTGTTTTTCATATTAGTGTGGAGTTACTATCTATTCTTCCTTTGCCGTCACATTGCAGAACCACATATTAATGCAGTGATAGGATATAGATAGGAGGGAAAGCATATTTTGCTATTGGAGAAGTGTTTAATTGAATGATAACACAAAAAAGGATGAAACATAACACTGAGAGTGGTAGTGTTATTTCATTGTTTCCTAATTTAGAATAACACAGAGCAGTTCTGGATGTTTATAGCATTGCTCTTTAGTGTGTACTTTGCGCCTATAAACCTGGTTTGCATCATGAAGTGTTTGTTGATATGCTAATGTGCTGAATTAAGTGTGTGTGCACGGGAGCAAGAGCTGGACTCTTCATTCGCTACTGTCTTATTCATAAGGATTTTCCAAACACTATCCAGTGGCATTTTATAGTCAATAAGATCTCTAATTTACCGCTGTTTACACTGAGCTGGCTGTTTATCCCCACAACACAAGAAACAGAGTAAGTGGACAGTGACGCAATGTTTGTAATTTTGCCTCTGCTTCATTTCAAATCAGTTGTGGTAGTGTACAATCAAGATGTGATTGCCGTGTAGTTTTTCAGCTTTAATTTAAGGGGTTTAGCAGAAATATTGCATTAATTGTATATTGCAAGATATACAACACTATAAAGCCTGGAAGACCACAGAAGACAACTAAAGTGGATGATCATGGAATTGTTTCTTTGGTGAAGAAAACCCCCTTCACACCATTTAGCCAAGTCAAGAGGTAGGCGTATCATTGTCAAAGTCTACAATCAAGAGATGCCTCCATGAATGTAAATACAGAGGGTTTACCTCAAGATGCAAGCCACTGGTAACACCCCAGAGCCAGATTCGACTTTGCTAGAAAACATATTTAAAAAAAAGCCTTCCCAGTTCTGGAACAAGATTCTTTGGACAGATGAAACCCAGATTAACTTGTACCAGAATAATCAAGAGAAGAGTATGGAGAAGGAAAGGAAGGGCTCATGATCCAAAGCATACCTCATGATTTATGAAACATAGTGGAGGAAGTGTTATGGCATGGGCATGTATGGCTTCCAACGGGTCACTGGTGTTTATTGATGATGTGACTGCTGATAGAAGTAGCAGGAGAAATTCTGAAGCATATAGAGCTATAATTTCTGTTCAGATTGAGTCAAATGCTGCAAACCCGATAGGACGGCGGTTCACCGTACAGATGGATAACGACCCAAAACGTAATCTGAAAGCAACACAAGAGCTTCTTAAGGCAGAGGAATGGAATGTTCTTAACTGGCCGAGTCAGTCACCTGACCTCAACCCAATTGAGCATGCTTTGCACTTACTGAAGACTAATCTGAAGCAGAAAGACCCACAAACAAGCAGCTACTGAAGGCAGCTGCAGTAAAGGCATGGCAAAGCATCTCAAGGGAGGAAACTCAGCATTTGGTGATTCCCATGGATTTCAGACTTCAGGCAGTCATTGGCTGCAAAGAATTTGTGTCCAAGTATTAAAAATTATTTAGATTAATAATTATGTTGGTTTGTCCAATGACTTTTGAGCCTGTGAAAATGGAGGGAGTCCGTTTTCCATTCCTGTGATTCCTAAATGGTTAATGTAATATTCATGTTAAAGTCTACACTTCAATCACATCTTGATTGCTTCATTTCAAATCCATTGTGGTGGTGTACAGAGGCTAAATGACGAAAATTGTGTCACTGTCTAAGTATTTATGGACCTGGCTGTAAAGGAAGTATCAGGCCTCATTTGTCTGTGTGTTATTGATTTATCGATTGTTATGTGGATAGTAGAGGCAGTTTGTAAGTCTCTCTGCACTGTGCATCTGAGATTAGTTTTTGGAAGGACAGAACAATGGCATTGCAGCACATCAGGCTCCACTGCTCTAGGACGGTCTGTCCCCGTGACGTAATCCAGCGTGTTCATTTTTAATCATAGCTAAGGGCTGTGGCTATGCTGAGCTCATCACATGGTCCACTAAGCATTCAGGTTGGTGTTGTACTGCCTTTGTACCACCAGCGCACGCAGAAGTTAAATCAGATTACAATCTGTTAGTGTGGCTGCAAAGATGATTTGTTTATTCATAATGTCTTTCCTGTTTTTATCTAATAGCGAGGGCAAATGCAGTGAGTGAGTCATCATTGTTTGACCCATTTTATTGAAACCTTCAGGCTTGAGTTCTCCTCCATTCCTCTGTGTATAGAGCAGATTTTTCACTCAAACATGCAGTCTGTTCCTCGGGTAATTTCCGTTCATTTCCCTGCTGTTCTTTCTGTGTGTAATCCCCCCCCCACCTCACCTTATCTTTATAACCTTTCAGTGGCATATTCCTAATATTTTGGTTCAATCCTATCTTCAGTTTGTTCTGCATTTCAGAAGCCCCAAAGATCGTGTAGCGTAATAATGTAGTGAAATTTACATTTATGGCATTTGACAGATCCAAAAAAAATTTTTTTTATACAACTGAGCACTTGAGGGTTAAGGGCCTTGCTCAAGGGCCCAGCAGTGATATCTTGGCACTGGTGGGATTTGAACTCATGATCTTCTGATGAGCAGTCCCAACATTTTAACCACTGACCTATCACTGTCAATCTGTCTACATGTGCACGTTTGCAATGTTGACGTTTACGTTTGATTTTTCCAGAATCCTACTCTTTCTTTAAAAAACTAAAAGCAGGACAAAATGAGCAGAATTCTGGAAAGCTAGCCACACACACCTATATACACCCTTCTGCCACTGCATACTATCTGTATGCCTGCCCACATAGTTTCATCCTATTTCTACTTGACTGTTTCTTAAGCATTTGTGATTCTCTCATTAACTCCTCTCCTCCTCCTTATTTTCACTATAATAAAGGGCTGAATTGGGCAATCCCATGCTCGTTTATTCCGTGACATGTTCTCTCGTCAGTATATCACACACAGCTTTCCCCTGCTCTGTGGATTTCATTATGTGAAGCTGAACAGGTTATGCTGTTGAACTCATACAGCTTATAGATTACATACAGCTCATATACGACACTGCTTGTTCTGGAAGAACTGATACTATATCTACTATTTTTGAAAATCTCGTTTAGACAAATTTCCCTGGAGCATTGTAAAGCTGCCATATAAAATAACACCATTCTGTTACCTCGTTCTCTGTATATTTCTTTCCTTTTTTTTTTAAGCACTACTGCTATTCCACTGCTGTATAAGACAAACTAAATGTGAGCATCGTAAGGGGAGGGTGACGTGTGATGTGAAGCCAGAAATGGAAGTTGATGTGTCTACAAACAAGCCAATATCATAGTAATCTGCATGAGATCCATTTTCATGACTTTTTCTGATTACTGCCGTCTCACAGTCATTTCAAGGTTAAACAGCTGAGCGTGCTGTTTGTGGGTTTATTATGCTAATATGTGATTGTAATAACCTATTCTCAGCAGATCCCTGCTCTGTGGATACCTATCATACATTATAAATCATCCCACTGTGATGTTCTGGTGTTTTCTAGCTGTAGCTTATACTCTCAAATCCCTTGTTTTTTCTAAACACCCCTGTTTTTAAAGTTTGAAAGGATCAGAGAACCTCCTCCTGTGCCAACACTTTGGCACGCTCGCAAAATCCTCGCAAAAAGCCCAGTATACAGTATACACATTGTTACAGACATATTGGGTGGGAAAACAGCCCTTGAAAGATTTTTTCCCCAATATAACAGGAAGTCTGTCCTCGTTTTTTTGTTTGTTTGTTTGTTTTTATTTTGTTTTTGTTTTTATTTTTTTACTTGGATTATTTGTTGACTTCTTTCTTCTTGTCTCGCAGGTTGAAAACAGGCCGAAATACTACGGTCGAGAGTGAGTTTCAGTATCAGATTTCTAGGTTTACTATCTGTGCATCATTAAATGATTAGAAATGGTTAAGGACACATCTTTATTTAATTTTTTTTGCTCAGGTACCATGGCATGATCTCCAGAGAGGAGGCGGACCAGCTACTGAGTGTGGCAGAAGGAAGTTACCTCATAAGAGAGAGCCAAAGACAACCTGGCACTTACACCTTAGCTTTACGGTATGTGATCTTCAATATAAATGTTCTTTGTTTATACCTTTCTACTATTCATGTTCATTCTTGAACTTTTTATTATTTATTTTATAACCTCTTCACTTTTCATTTCACTGACTTGAACCTGAACTATATAAACCTATTTAAAGCTTCCTGGCTTCAGTCCTAAGGGGAAAGTGTTACTGCAGTCACAGCCATCTAATTCTGTCCCGTGTGCTGTGTTAAATTTAGCTGATGAAACGACCCATCTGGATGACCTTTCTTTAATCATTAGCGCGCATCAGATCTCAGGATATTAGCATGCCTTAGGTTGTACAAGCCACATTTTTAAAGCCCTGTTAAGTTATTTTCATAATTAACCTCTTACTGTTATGTATAGCATATCTGGGGAATTGACCACAAACTGCAAAAGAAAGAACATTGTTGTTTTTGCTTGTTTCAGTTAGGAGATTTCTGAATTTCTTTCTTCTGCCATTTTCTTCTGTAGATATTTGGTAAATGTGACATCAAGCCTACCACAGTGCCAGAATTCAGAATTCATCAGCTCCTTTCTTATCCCAAATGCAGAAACTAAAGTGCTCACACAGCCTCTTTTGGGCGTGAGCATCGGCAAAACTGCAACTAATTAGCATTTTTTAAGTATTTAAGTACACTATTTACGCATACTATTTTGTGTGGCAAAGGTGTTTAATTTTATTAAATCAGTCGGCATACAGATGCTGCAGGTTGAAGTGCACACATACTGCAATATTACCTGCAAGCAGCAATGAGGACTTTTGTAGCTGTTAGTTATAATTAAATTATATCATGGGCTGTCTGAATACTTAATTCTGATTGGCTGGAAGGTTTTGAATGCACAGGTAGTTCCAGTTAGTTTAGTCACCGTTATAAATTAATATGCTGCCTATAAACAGCAGTAACCATAGTAACATACAGTTGCATACAGTAGATAAACTCACAGTTTAATTATTAGTAGAGTCGCAGGTAATTCACACATGCCCAATCTCTCTCTCGCTCGCTCTCACTCTCTCTCTCTCTCTCTCTCTCTCTAATAACATTATAATATTTGTTTATGATTTAGAGCAGGCGGAATTCTAGCTCTAATGACCCGCAGATAAAAATAACTAATGAGAATTAACCATTATTTTTATATTTTCAGTCAAATTTTGCACTGCAAACACAACAGCTTGTCACTGCTGGCAAGTGAACCATGGTATAAGCGGGATGATCCACGGCCGGGTGTGCATTACAGTGCTTTACGTCCGCTTCACGTCAGGTGCTTCTTTGCGTCCACATCATGCATTAAAATCGTGTAATCCACACCTAGACGTGGATTATCCCTTATAATTGTAGTTAGGGATTATACAAGGGTGAGTCAAATGACAACATTAAAAGTGCAACATAAATTGGAGAAACAGTGCATTATACCTGTAGTTATGGAAGTAAAAATATACCACTGGTCCATTGTTGTGAGAGAGAAAGTGAGTGTGAGAGAGAGAGAGAGTGAGTGTGAGAGAGAGAGAGTGAGTGAGT